>NC_057795.1:331195524-331232798 GCF_018294505.1 Triticum aestivum | reverse complement strand
CCAAAAAAAAACTCTCAAGAACCCACACACTATATCTCTCTAGGTTTGTATCTCTCTCACACAACCCCACGTAGGTGGTGTATGTATACAAGAAGAGAATAGGTGCACCGTGCACGTACTCATGCTTCGTGCCGAGCCACACCCGCGCGGGTACACGGTGGAGCTCATTTCTTTACAAAATGGCAGCCCACGTGCTAATTTGAATGCCTGTAGCGGTTGTTTGCCTAGGGAGGTCGTGTACCCCGCCTGCACGAAACAATGTTCGACTTGACACATTGCCGCGTTATTTTTTTAAATAAAGTTATAGCGCTCAGTGGCACGTACATAGAATATAAAACGATTTTTATGGAGAAAAAGGTAGTCCGCTCAACTATATACAATGGAGCCCGCCTGCCTGGTTTGTCGCTCTTCAGAGTATCTCACACAAGGTTGCGGTGGCCTCTCTCTCTCTCTCACCGTTGGTCACTGATCCGGCCGCATCCCGTCCGCCGGGGGAAAGGGAGTGCGGTGGCCTCTCTCTCTCTCACCGTTGGTCACTGATCCGGCCGCATCCCGTCCGTCACGGGAAAGGGAGGAAGTGCATCGTTTCTCCGTTCGACGGTGCCGAGGCAGCACGTCCCAATCTGCGGTACACACCGTTCTCTCTGACCAAGCTCCAGTGCGGCAGGGCCTACGCCACCTACTCGTAGATTCCGCCCACCGCCGCTCACCTAGTTACATCCCGACGACCTCCAGGTACCCCCTCCGGCCTTGCTCCACTGCCCATCTTCCCACATCGCTGCATGTGGATCTTCCATAATTCTTTGCCCAAAACGTAGCTCGTCCGGCGTACTTTCCATATTGCAATCTCGTCCTCACACCGTTTTAGACAAACACAACCGTGTTGTTATCTTCCCTTAGGACAAGGAATATTCTTCTTTTTTGTCGTCGCATGTGTCATCAACTGTTATTGGCCAGTAATTGTTTCCTTTCTACCTCTTTTTTGCAAACACGGCAATTCATTTCACCTCGTTGCTATTGTGACCTTTTGGTGAACTGCACAAATCACTTTTTTCTTAAGAGTGTTTTGTGCAGTTGTACTAAAATGTCACACGGGCAACGTCTCTACATTTCAGTGCGACTGCACAAAGGGAGATTGGTTTTGCTCTATCCTCCTCATCCAACTCCGAGCCTAATCTTCTCCAACTAGTTAGTCTTAAGAGAGACTGCAAAGGTGACCGGCTTCTATTTGTGTGTTTATTGTTTCATCAGCAGTCCTCTATTATCGTAATCACACTTAATATCTTTGGAACAGGGACGCTCAGCTCTATTTTAGTGGAACTACAAAAAATGATCGGAATGTTGCATGCTCGAGACAGTTACTTTTTTCCCAACATGCCTTGTTGATTTAGACAGAGCTGGGGGACGTTGCTGCCAATGAAAGCATGGATCAATTTTAATTTAACACCTTCTCACAACTCTGTCTTCAGTTGTGATGTAATTATTAGCTCTGATCTGCTAATAATTGAGATGCATTAGCAAGGAAGTTAGTTTTTTATTGTTTCTGAAAGAGCATCGATGGCAAGACACGCGAAACAAAAGCTGAAAGCTCACACCATTGTACAATTTCATGTTGCTGGAAAATTATTTGTATAGTACGTCAATTATGTAAACAAATGATGGAAACTTGATAGCATTGCCAGAAGCCTCTTCATCATCCGGGTCCATGTGCCATGCACAAAATTATACTCCTTCGTTCCTAAATATTTTTCTTTTTAAAGATTTCAAACGGGCATATTTTAGAGTGTAGATTCACTCATTTTGCTTCGTATGTGTACTCCCTACGTTCCTAAATATTCTATTCATCTTTCTAGAGATTTCAACATACGGAGCAAGATGAGTGAATCTACACTCTAAAATATGTACATCCGTATGTGCAAGCCCATTTGAAATCTCTAAAAAGACAAATATTTGAGTAGTCACTGGTTGAAATCTCTAGAAAGAAAAATATACTCTGGAGTATATTTAAGAACCGAGGGGGTAGTGCACAACCGCATGGGAGACTCAGCCCGGTTGTTGCGCCGCATTAATAGTGAGTAATGAGCAGTCAAATCGTAAGCCCCACCTCTCCCACTGTGAGTTGCTCTGAAGAAGCAACCGTCAATACGCTCTTCTTTGAATCCGCTCATACTACTCCATCCGTCACTATTTATACAATGCGCTTTAGAAAAAAGAAAAAAATCTGTGGGACCAAGGCGACTAGCGATCGGCCTGAAAAATAGTATTGGTAGTTATAGCACGGCGTCTATTACTAGAGGGAATAATGCGTACACACATGCATGTAGTGCTTCCACCCTGGGTACACACATGCATGCACTTACTCCACTCCGTAGTAGTACAGAGTACATGGAGAGAAAATTGTGGACTTGATTGCGGTTACCACGCCCTAATTAATTGAGCATTAAACCAAACGCGTCTAAAGTCTCTCTGGTGGTGGAAATGCATTGAGAGAAATGCATCATAATGAAGCGCGCCCTGTAAACTGTGACAGAGGGAGGAGTAGTATGAAGGTGCAAAACCAAGTACGCGTATGGCCAATCGGTCAACACACCTCCTCTTGGCATATCACTGACATGTGGGACAGGAGTGTGAGCAAACCGATCTCAATTGACGGCAAAGAGCCAACCCGCCGTTCCTTGAGAGAGACGAGGAGCGAGAACACACAGACGGGCTCGCATGGAGGCCAAGATATATTCAAGCATGGTTGGTTGATCGATATCATTCATTACATGTTGGGCTGCCGTTTTCCGCCCTTCTCCGGAATAAACGTGTACTTTATCAGAGATAAAAAATAAGAGTACAGACGCTCCACCATGCGGTTCTAGTAGTAGTACTACTCGTACTACTGCGCTTGGCTCTTCGCCTCTTCGTGAAGTAAAACAATGATGGTACTCCGCATGTTGGGTACTACAGTGTATGCCTCTAACAATTTGACACTGAATGGACTGATGCATGTCCACCGAGGGTAGGTTGCATTAGTCAAAAGGCATAAGCGAGCTTCACCTTGTCCTACAAGCTTCTCCTCATTCTGCGAGTTGACGGGACACACCAAAAAGTAGTGCTAGTCCATACTCCCTCCTTTCCGGTTAATATGGCTTAATCTTTTTTGCGGGTAAATGAGAGAGCTTTATTCATATATAAGCATTCTTAGGACAATCAGCCAAGACACTGGTCACTAGGAAGCGAGGTACCCCGCAAAAAAAGTAGGAAGTGAGGTGTTTCATCAAGCCATCTCTCGGCCACATTCAAAGTGTAGCAAGCACGGTTCGCACGAAGATGCGCTGCAAGGTTTGTTGACCTGTTTACATGCTGAATAGCAAAAAAAGAGGAAATATTACCGAGTGCTACTATTTGTAACAGGATATGAGCCATAATTAAGCAAGAATTGTGGCGAGTGTTCCATGCAATCAACTTCCATTATCACATGCGAGAACCCTTGAAGAGAACCAAATGTGTTGAAGATTGCTTTATCACATTTTAAAATTATAATAAGAATGCAGACGCTCCTCCATCCGGTTCCTAGTACTAGTATAGTACGTACCTTTATAGACTATTGTAGTACTACTAGTACTTGTAAACTTTGCGCTTGGCTGTTCGCCTATTCGGGAAGTCGAACAATAGTAGCACTAGTAGTATAGTGTATGCTTCTGGCAATCTGACACCGAATTAACTGTTGCATGTCCACCGCCTGAGCGAGGGAGAGCTTGCATTAGTCAAAAGTTTCTCCTTGTCCTGCGAGCCACCGCGCGCAAGCTTCTCCCGTCCTGCAACCTTCTCCTCATTCGACAAGTTGACGGGACACAGCAAAGTAATGCTAGTCCATGCTGCCTCCTCTCCGGTTAATATGGCTTAATTTCAAACGAGATAAATACACTGTCTGTCACTATATATTTGTAAAAATACGGTATGTGGACTTCATAATATGCTCATTGCGCTCAATATATATATTTTCCGGTGTTTATACGGTCACTAGCTCACCCTGACTGAGTATGTGTGTGCATGCACGTGTAGGTTGAGCACTTAGCGTGACCGTGTGTGTTCCATCATGCGCTCGGACATGCATGCATTAGGGCGTCACGCGCGTTTTTGCGTCCATGTGTACGTGTGACTGTTGCATACACGTAGGGGGAGTAAGTGTAGGGGCCACTAAGGAGCAGTCAAATCACACAGTAAGTTAGTCGGAAGAAGCAACCATCATTTCACTCTTGAATGACGCGTACACAATATAAAATGGTTGATATGGAGAGAAAAAGAAAACCACTATATATACACTAGCAGGAGCCTAAGCTACAAGCCTGCTTGCTAAGGTTGCTCTCTTCACAAGCATAGAATGACGGGCCTGATCCCGCAAATGGGGGAAGGGAACAATGTTCTGCGTAGACGCGGTTGACATTGGCGAGGTAGAAAACCCACAGTCGGTGCGTCCCACTCGGGGGTCACCGCGGTATGGGCCGATGAAGCGTCCCAACCGCCCTTCTAGCTATAGCCCGACGTCCCAGGTAGTCCATCTTCCTTTTGGAGCCGGCTTGCTCCACTACCGTAGCTCCATCTCCATGTCGATCTTTCTCTACGTCTACCGGCTTCTACTTGTGATGAGTTTATGTCTCATGAACTAGTGCCAATACTATTATTCTAATCACACTTCTTCAATATCTTTTCCATCAGGTATGCTCAGGTCGATTTTAGTGGCACTGCACAAAAGCATCGTATGATCCGAGGGTGCCAGCCGTCTTTCCTTCGACAGGTTCTACCTGGCCAGGGAATTAAATCATGTTTAGGGTTTAGGGTTTAAGTCATAGTGACCCCATTAGTAGTTTTTCTTTCGTACACGCTCTCACAAATTTTTTATTTAGTTGTGAAGTAAATATTGGCTATGATCTGTGAATCATTGAGATGCATCAGCATGCGTGTTAGTTTTCCTTTGTATTTGATGGAATGTTGTAACGGGGCAACCTTGGAATAGGAATGAAAATGTAGTGGAAAGTTTCCGTTTTTCTGGAGAAAAAATGGAAACGGAGAGAAACCAACATTTTGTTTTGTTGGATCGCGCCATCGAGCAAAACCAATGTTTAAATCACGTCTGTCATGTTCGTGTCTCACCCTCCTCCACGGCTCGACCCCATACGGTCGCTCGGCATGCCACTCACCACAAACCGAGTATACGATAACTTTCCCGCCTGCTTGTCGATGGATCGCGCCATGGAGTACTAGCACTACTAGAAGAGATTGACGAGTTGGGGGAGGACAGCTAGCTCTAGCACGGACTCCCAAGAACTTTTTACATGCATGTTGTAGCCGGCTATTGCGACCTTTGAACGCGGAGCAACCGCGTGCACCCGGAAGCGGCACGGGCGATGCTCTCTCGACCGGCGCGCCGCTTCAATGTCAGTGCTAGTGAGAGGTCGCATCCACTCTGGCCAGGCATGAATGCGGCACTGACCGTTTCAGGCGGGAAGCACGCGCGGGTGATAAAGAGGGTTCGGGTTGGTCAGGACCGGCCGTGGCAGCGGTCCGGACGTGCGCAAACAAGAGATGTTATATGTTAATATTGCTGCGTATATAATTAACAACGTAAATAATGTGCCAGTTGGACAAATATGATTGGAGATGGAGATGGAAATGGAATTTTACGTAAACACGAATATGCATGTCTATGTCTATGTGTGTGTGCGCGACGACTCTCGCAACCTGGAAGCGGGGGCGTGTTTTCGATCGAGTTTTCTTTCTTGGTACGTTAGAAAATCAGTTTGTCTAATTCACATCCAGATGTTATTTAAGGATATCACATCTAAGCTCCCACAAGTATATAATGTACAAACAAGAAACAAAAAAAACTAGGACAAAAAAAACAGACCACAAACAGAGTGGACATCAACTTAGATGTGACATAACTATGTCACATCTAGATGTGTCCTAGACAGACCGTTAAAAAATTGTCCGCCAGTTTTTGTTTCTTTTTTCCGGGAATGCGCGTATTCTATTTAAAACCACTGCTATAGAGAGATTTTTTTACTCCATTATAGCCTCTTGTTTGATAGAGTTTCTCGCGTCTCGCTCTCTCACCCTCTCCATATCAAAACAAGATGACAGTGTCCACTCTATCTCTCTCCTCGCCGGTGGTCACAGATCCGGCCGAATCCCGTCCGCTGCGGGAGGTGAGCAGGTGCAGCGTTGACGTTGTCGCCGTCGGAGACGGAGGGAGCCGATGCGCACCGTCCTCTCGGAGCCGGCGCTGGCGCGGAAGAAGATCCTCCGCGCCCTTGTTCGCTGCCGCCGTGTGGGCAGATCCCGCCCGCCCGCCTAAACGACATCTCGCCCACTTGAGGTATAACTTCTTATACTGGTCCAGCTCCCCAGGTCACTGCGTGCGGGTTTTCTTCTATGCGACTACTCCCCAGCTCCCCATGCATAGTAGCTAGGGTTCGTCAGCTGGTCCAACATCACCTACTAGTACTATTATAGAGGAAATGCCACTTTAAAGGTTGTCATGATTTATGCCTCGGTGGAGGTATACATGTTGTTTCGACAAAAAGTACATGGTGGTTGTGCGGTCATTGTCCATATGGTGGTAGTACTATCACTTGTTAAATGAAGAAATGCTTTTTTTCTCGGGTATCCTGGTTTAGTTCCCATCAAGATATAATTATGATGCTTCTGTTTGTTGGTGTACTTTTCATTAATTCTTATTGACAAATGAGATGTCGTTGCTAACCCTTTTTTATATTTTTGGAAACAGTGATGCGTGTCTCCATACTCGGGCATGTCTTCCTCAATTTTAGTGGAACTGCACAAAATTGGATGGCCATTATTGTTCCGCCTCACTGTCCTCTGCCACGTGGTTCTTCCTTCCTCAAGCTTGATTACTGAGAATAAATAGACCACAGTGAGGATTTGTCGAACTTCATAGGTGCCTCACCCAAACTTGATGCCAAATGGATGATGCATCACCACGATGACCTATCGATGCTCATGGTTGAGCCTCATGGTTGCGTCGGCTAGTGAAGCTGATTGATTTTCAATGGAAAACAAGCTGTCTTCCATCAGTGCTCTTTGCTTGTTACGCACAAAGATGATATGCTTTGTCAGTCACCTTGGTTGCATTGGAGACGCAGTCGTCTTTCACGTTGGTGCAATTTTATCAAACAATTGGCTATGAACCAAATGTTTCCTCGAAGAAGGATCGACCTTGGTACTAAGAGCATAAGTTTTGTATTGATTTCTAAGCCTTCTCACAACTTTGTCTCCAGCTCCCCTGTAATTTTATCTGTCCATCTATTAACTTTGATTTAAAAATGGTGTGGACTAAAAACCCGGATGGACATAGTAGCCCTCCATTTTTATTTACTCCACATATTAGATTTCACTAAAGTCAAACTTTGTAATACTCTCAAACCTTTCTGATAATTGAAATTAAAATTATTTATTTGTACACACTCTCACATGTTTCCGATAATTTGGCGCATGTGTGGTTGTTCACTTAAGGGAGGGTAGTGTACCACACGTGAAGGACAGGAAGTGCGACCAGGACACGTGGGCGTGGATCGTTAGTTCATCGGAAGTAGTACTAGTTTTCTTCACTGTACATTAAATAAAGAGTTTTGTTTCATACTTACACAATTTAAAACGATTGTTATGGAGAGAATAAGAAAACCACTCCACTATATATTAGTCGTATACACATGAGAGTTCTATATGGACGCAGCTTCATTGACTTAGTGCACCTCCCTTTGGGTTCATGACAGGTGGGCCCAAAATGTGGCTAGCTCACCTGTCATACAGCCAAAAGCAGATGCAGTGAAGGCACCGGATCTCAGTCCGTACTACATTAGTATATATATATATATATATATATATAAGCGGGAGCCTCAACGCTTGTTCGCTAGGGTTTGCACTCTCCACACGCTCGCCGCAATACATATATGTTACACGCTGGAGGCTCAGTGTTCATTTGCTAGGGTTTGCTATATTCATAGTCTCTCACCCTCTCTTCACCAGATCTAAACAAGAATGCGTTGGCCTCTTGTCTCTCTCTCCCCCCTCACAGCTGGTGAAGGAGGCGTCCGTATCCCATCACACCGGGAAGGGGAGGAGGTGTAGCGTTAACTCTATCGCCTTCGGCGAGGGAGGCAATCCACTGCCGGCTGCGTTGTTCTCTTTCACCCAGCGCCTGTGCGGGAGGGCCACCGACCCCTTCTTCCTCGCTGCCGTACATAGTGTGGGCAGATCCGGCCTCCCGCCCGCATGCCTTGACACATCCCGACGACCCTAAGGTATAAGTTTCTTTGAAACCGTCGTTGCTCTAGCTGCATGTGGATCTTTTTCGATCTGTAGTCGAATCTAGGTCTTGGTTCAAAGAGGAAAGAAAGGTGCGGTGGGGTGGAGCATGAATCTAGGACGTGGTTCAATGAGGAAAGGAGGGAGGAAAAGTAGTATAGACTGGCTATCCAGCCGCTTTGTTGGTCGAAAAGGGAAAAAGGGGGTAACCCAGTACACACATCTGTAAGGAACCGATCTCTTTGTTGAAGGGAAAGAAACTGGGGGGTCGGGTAGTTTATGCAGGACTAGATTTGCTGCCCTCACATAGGAAAAAAGTTCAAAGAGAACAAATATGGGACCAACACAGATATGCTGCTTGGCTACATACTCTGCATCACCCATTTATACGTGTGGACGCACATGGTGCTAGCATGTCCCATATAGCTATTTTGCTGTTGTTAATCTAAGAATGCCGCCGGAAAATTGAAGCAATGCCATTGTTAAAAGTAAATTACATTTTTAATGAATGCTGTTTCAAGAGAATGACTCTGTTAATATGAATCAATGCAACCGTTTTAGAAATGCTACTATCCTACTTTGTTTTCCATCCAAGATAAGTTAGATTCTTCTTTCTGTCACCATTTGTTTCATCCTCCTTTATCGGCAAGTAATTGTTTCCTTTTTTGCCTCTGTTAAAACAGGGGTATTGTTGCTATTGCGACATTTTGCTTCGCTACTCGAAACACTTATGTTTTAAGAGTGTTTTGGTGCAGTTCAACTTGAATGTCACACCGGTGACTTCGCTTAATTTTGGTGGAACTGCAAAAAAGGAGATCGAGATTTGTTTCCAGTTTTCGTGGCGAGTTGTTTCAAATCTTTGTCTCAACCAGATGATATGCAGTGTGCTTTGAGATGTTGTGCTACTTGTTTTGGTACTGTTTTAAATAAATGTTCAATTGAAGCTATTGTATTGCTGTCTTTTCCCATTAAGTAGTGAACAAAAATGGGACCAACCCAGACATGATGCTTGTTGCTTTGTTATAACAAATTCAGCATCACCCCCTTTATAAGCCGGTAATTGATGCCACTCTCAGAATTAACTACTGAATCTTATTTCAAAACTGCAACACTTGTTAGGGATTGGTGGGATTACCATTTTTGTGGCCGCATGTTTCATCCTCCTTTATTAGCCAGTAATTGATTCCTTTTTTGCCTCTGTTTAAACAGGGATATCTATTCAACTTGTTGCTATTGCGACATTTTGCTTTGCTACGCGAAACACTTTGCTTGATTTTAGTGCAACTACACAAAACGAGATTGGATTTCCTATTCGTGTTGGCAGATTCGTATTTTATCCTGGTGTTCTCATGAAAGGTCAGTACAGGCCTTCATCCACATGATTGTGCAGTGTGCTTTGAGATGTTGTGCTACTTGTATTGGTACTGTTTTAAATAAATGTTGAATTGAAGCTATTGTATTGCTGTCTTTTCCCATTAAATAGTGAACAAAAATGGGACCAACCCAGACATGATGCTTGTTTCTTTGTTACAACAAACTCTGCATCACCCCCTTTATAAGTAGATGGAAGAACATATTGTTGTTGCGCCCACTCTCCCCTGGAATTGTTTATGCTTTTCGTTAATCTAATGTCGCTGGTAAAATTAAGCAATGCCACTCTCAGAATTAATTAACTACTGAATCTTAGTTCAAAATTGCAACACTTATTAGGAATGGTAATATCCTGCTTTGTAGTTCTTTCTACATGTTTAACCATGGTATTGTTAAGATAATGTCTCTGTTAAAATGAATCAGTTGCATTGTTTTAGGAATGGTACTTTTCTGCTTTGTCGTTCATTATACATGTTGAAACAAGGCATTGTTAAGATAATGTCTCAGTCAATATGAATGAATCACACTGATGGAGAATTGCTACTCTCCTCCTTTGTTTCCCATTAAGACAAGTCATAAACCATTATTCTCAGTAATTGTTTCCCTTATACCTATTGTTGCTTACAGGGATATCAAAATTAAAGCTCGGTTTTATTCCGACTTCGATTTTAGTTGAACTGCACAAAAGGAGCCAATGTGTCCAAGGCAAACTGCTCCGTTATTGGGTCCAGTTGGTCGTTCCACTTTGCAGAAAGAAGCAGTCATTGTTTGCGGTACATTACAGAAGGAATGACTGAGAAGCTTTACACAGTATTATTAGACACCGGTGACATGACTAGTCTGCAGAGACCATTGGTAATTTAACAACACGTGGAGTGCCCTGGGCAAAAAGTGCCCAAACAAGTACAAGAAGCTACGACAGGACTCCACGATCATAGGCATTACATATTTTGAATGGGAAAAGCTTGTCAAAGTTTAATCATTGATGTTAGCAAGAAGATGTTAGTTTAATATATTGGAATTGGAAAACCTTGTCAAAATTTGCTCATTGATGTTAGCCAGAAGACATGCATTTGATATTTTTGAGTGGGATGCCCTTGCTGTGAGCAGCGTCGAGTGTTTTTTCCTATTCCTGTGTTCAGTTTAGAAGTAAATAGTTACTCTGCTGAGATATTCCTGTGTTAAGAGTTTGTTCTGATATTGTATATGTAATGCCAGGCCTTGTGTTTGATTGCAAAGTCGAGCTTGGAATGTTGTGGCATGCGGCATCACGAGCTGTTCACCGTGCCTCCTGAGAATAATGCTTCGTATTGTTTTGCATGTCGATCTAATGCCAGTGATTTGCTTGTTAAGAAGATCATCCTATTCTGTTGTTTCCATGCGTAAGAAGTTCATCGTCTGATGTTTCATTCATAGCCTATACGACATGTCGGGTAGGTTAGATGTGAAACCATATGATCTTCCGACCAACTCATGATATTAGGCCGTGATTGGATCGTCGTTTTCCAACCAAAACCGCTTGTAAAACTGACGCTTGTAAATTAAAGTAGATGGTCTCGGGCGAAGGCGCTTGGTTGGTCGATTTTGACTAGTAAAATATCGAAAGTACTTCACACATGATAAAAACATTGAACGACACTCGGACGATTGCTAATCCAGCTGTTAGCTGTTGTTTCAGCCTTGCCCAAGGATGGCATGGTACTCACGTCGTGCATGTATCGTCTCGTAATGTCGTCCATATAGCAGTGCTCGTAAAATATACTGAAAGTGCAACTATCCCTAGGTGGTTTTGGTAATTCATAACAACATATAGCTCATTGAGCTAATGCTATTCCAAGACTATTATTTCAGGAAAGCTCAATGAATGGCATGGCATGGATGATGAAAGTGGATCCCTCAAAATACTAAGGACAAAGGATTGGCTCAAGCTCAAAAGCCCAAGACTCTTCATTTTATATTTTAGTGATACAAGATCACATTGAGTCTATAGGAAAAGCCAATACTACCAAGGAGGGATGAGGTGTTGCTTAATGAGCCTCTTGCTTCATGTGCTTTGTGATATGCTCCAAAACCCTCAGCTACTTTCCCACATCCACAAATGACCTAAACCCAAAGCCAAACTCGGTCACATCGATTCTTCCTATCCGGCGCCACCGATTCCAAAAGTCATAGCCACTGCCACAAACCCTAAGCAAATCGGTCTTACCGATAGGGATCTCGGTCTCACCGAGATGGGATTGTAATCTCTCTGTTTCCCTTTGAAACGTTTCGGTCTAACCGAAGTGAGCGATCGGTCCCACCGAGATTGCAATGTAAACTCTCTGTTTCCTTTTTGTAACATTTCGGTCTCACCGAAAAGAGAAAATCGGTCCCACCGAGTTTACCTGACCAACTCTCTAGAAAGCTTATTACCAAATCGGTCTCACCGAGTTTGTGTAATCGGTCTTACCGAGATTACGTTATGCCCTAACCCTATCCGAATCGGTCTCACCGAGATGCATGTTAGTCCCACCGAAAATCACTAACGGTCACTAGGTTTACTAAATCGGTCCGACCGAGTCTGTTGAATCGGTCTCACCGAGTTTGGTAAATTGTGTGTAATGGTTAGATTTTGTGTGGAGGCTATATATACCCCTCCACCTCCTCTTCATTCATGGAGAGAGCCATCAGAACAAACATACACTTCCAACTTACCATTTCTGAGAGAGAACCACCTACTCATGTGTTGAGGCCAAGATATTCCATTCCTACCATATGAATCTTGATCTCTAGCCTTCCCCAAGTTGCTTTCCACTCAAATCTTCTTTTCACCAGATCCAAAACCTATGAGGGAGAGTTGAGTGTTGGGGAGACTATCATTTGAAGCACAAGAGCAAGGAGTTCATCATCAACGCACCATTTGTTACTTCTTGGAGAGTGGTGTCTCCTAGATTGACTAGGTGTCACTTGGGAGCCTCCGACAAGATTGTGGAGTTGAACCAAGGAGTTTGTAAGGGCAAGGAGATCGCCTACTTCGTGAAGATCTACCGCTAGTGAGGCAAGTGCTTCATGGGCGACGGCCATGGTGGGATAGACAAGGTTGCTTCTTCGTGGACCCTTCGTGGGTGGAGCCCTCCGTGGACTCGCGCAACCTTTACCCTTCATGGGTTGAAGTCTCCATCAACGTGGATGTACGATAGCACCACCTATCGGAACCACGCCAAAAACATCCATGTCTCCAATTGCGTTTGAATCCTCCAAACCCTTCCCTTTACTTTCTTGCAAGTTGCATGCTTTAATTTCCGCTGCCTATATACTCTTTGCATGCTTGCTTGAATAGTGTGATGCTTGCTTGACTTGTCCTAAAGTAGCTAGAATCTGCCAAACTCTAAAATTGGGAAAAGGTTAAGTTTTTATTGGTCAAGTAGTCTAATCACCCCTCCTCTAGACATACTTCAAGGTCCTACAAGTGGTATCAGAGCTTTGGTCTCCATTTGCTTTGATTTCCATAGCTTTTGGTGGTCATAGCCTTGGTTTCACAACCTAGGAGAGTATGGCGTCTAGCGAGGGAAATTATCACCGCAGAGGTCCTTACTTTGATGGTACTAATTTTGCTAGTTGGAAGCATAAGATGAAAATGCATATTCTTGGACATAACCCTGCCGTTTGGGCAATTATTTGTATTGGCTTGCAAGGTGAATTCTTCGATAGGAGAGAACCGAACCGTGAAGCTAACGTGGAAGAATTGAAGATGCTGCAATACAACGCTCAAGCTTGTGATATCATCTTCAATGGATTGTGCCATGAAGAATTCAACAAAATCAGCCGTCTTGAGAATGCAAAGGAAATTTGGGATACTTTGATTGATATGCATGAAGGTACCGAGTCCGTCAAGGAATCCAAGTTGGATGTGCTCCAAAGTCAGCTTAACAAGTTCAAAATGAAGGATGGTGAAGGTGTCGCTGAAATGTACTCTAGGCTTGCACTTATCACAAATGAGATTGCCGGCTTAGGGAGTGAAGAGATGACTGACAAATTCATCATCAAGAAGATCCTAAGAGCATTGGATGGAAAGTATAAAACCGTGTGCACATTGATCCAAATGATGCCAAACTACAAAGATCTCAAGCCAACGGAAGTCATTGGAAGAATTGTTGCTCATGAGATGTCACTCAAGGATAAGGAGGAACTTCACAACAAGTCAAGTGGTGCTTACAAAGCCTCAAGTGAAGCCCCCACATCATCAAGTGAGAAACAAACCTTCAATGAAGAATTGAGCTTAATGGTGAAGAACTACAACAAATTCTACAAGAGTAGAAGCAAAGAAAGAAGCTCCAAGTCAAGGTCTTACAATGACAAAAGATCTTCTAGTCGAGAGCGCAATTGCTACAATTGTGGGTGACTCGAACACTATTCCAATGAGTGTACGGCACCCTACAAAAGAAGAGAAGATTCTCCAAGAAGAAGAAGCAAAAGAGAAGAATCACCACCAAGAGAGAGGAGGAGTAGAGATGATCGTTATGAACGAAGACCCTCACGGAGAAGCAAGGATCCGGAAAGGAAGGACAAGTCATCAAGGAGCTACACAAAACAAAGACATCAAGCTCATGTTGGTGAATGGGTATCCGGCTCCGACTCCGACAATCACTCCGAGAGAAGCTATCACTCCAACTCCGAATATACTCAAGATGAAGGTGTTGCCGGTCTAGCACTTGTGTCAAGCAACTCCTACGACATATTTGATTCACCAAATGAAGGAATTGGAAGATGCTTCATGGCCAAAGGTCCAAAGGTAACACATCCTAAGTATGTTGATTTCAATAGTGATGAAGATGACTTGCTTGTGGATGATGATTTACTTGTTGACAACTCTAGTGATGAATACTATGATGAAACGTCAATTAATCATGCTAATCAATATAAAACGAATGACAATGATAAGGAGAAGATTGAGCTTCTAACTAAATAACTAAACACTCTTAAGTTGGCTCATGAAACTATCTTCGAAGATCATCGAGAACTTTTAAGGGCTCATGAGAAGTTACGCTTTGAAAAGCTCAATCTTGAGCAAGAGCATGAGTTCTTAAAAGCAATCAATGATGATCTCCGCAAGAAAAGTTCTTCTTACATTGCCAAGCATTTACTCTTATCTACTTACATGCCTCAAGTCAAGTCTAGTAACAAGTACAAGAAAGATACTTCCTCTAGTAGTAACAATAATAATGTCAAATCGAATATTGTTGCTTCTAGTAGTTCTCTTGATTCCACTAATGATTCTCTTAGCCAAGTTACACTTGAGCAAGAAAATAGCTTATTGAAGGGAATTATAGAGAAAGGTGTTTACAAGAGCCTTGTCGGGAGTAAGCAATTTGAGGAAATTGTACGCAAGCAAGGAAGGCAACGGAAGAATCAAGGTGTTGGTTTTGAACGAAAGTGCAATGCCAATGGAGTTGAGTGGGAAGAAGATCAATACCCCAAGACGAAGTTTGTTCCTCAACAAGAGAAGTATGATCCTACTTCCTTCAAGGGAACACAAGCTCAAGATGATCTTCCACCACAAGACCACAAGAACAAAGGCAAGGACAAGCTTCAAGAAGAGATTGATGCATTTGAAGAAGCACCTAAAGCCTCGTTCAAGTGGGTTCCCAAGACTACGTCAAGTTCTACTTCATCAAGTACAACTCCAACTCCAAGGATTCCCATCAAGATGATGTGGATCCCGAAGAACAAGAACTAGAGAGTTCTTGAGGCTGACTCCGCCAACATTCTTCACTCATATCATTATGGCAAGAACAAGTGCAATCAACTTCCACATCTTGCACTAGTTCAAGGAGTCACAAACCCTCAAGTTGGTAAGGCAAGGGACAAGGTAACCTAATGATTTCATGGACATCATCTTGTGTGTGCATCACTCTATGTCTATGGATATTCTTGTTTGTTCCTTGTGGGACTAACCCATGTAGGTAAGTTGAAAGTGCAACTCACTCCAAAGGATTGCTCCAAATGATCTACATCAACATTGAGCATCCACATCTTCAACACCTACATGAAGTCGTCATCGACAAAACCCAAGGTTAGTTCATCCCTCTAAGGGGGGATCTCACATCTAGGGGGAGCTTAACTCTAAGAATTGAGTCAAAGCAACTCTAATGATGTGAACATATCAATGCATTATGTAAAAGTGGTAACCCCACTTGAGCTTAAACGATGAGTATGACCTATGATCAAATGTTCTCATTTGACTCCTAAGTCAATATACTCATATATAGATGACCTAGTCATCGCCAATTGTTTGATAGATGCTAGAATTGGTTGTGCATGCTTTGCCACATATTTCATTTGCCATCTTATTGTGTGAGCATGTTGGTGCATATTTTACTCATTCAAGGACATCCACTTGTTGTTTTGATTTTTTGGTTTCTTTTCTTTTTGCCAAGTGGATGGACAAGAATGCCTAAGAACTTTCTCTAGCTATCTATGCTTTTGTCATCTTAAACTCTATTCATGCTACATCACAAAATTTGATCAAGTCAGATTCGAACCACTCTGTGTGAGGAGCACTCGGAGTCCCCGATTTGTCATAGACTTAAACTTCCAAAACCTCTTTGTCACTCTTGGTCTGACCGATTCCTTCATTTCGGTCCTACCGAGATCATTAAGTTGATCTGAGTTTTCAATCTCGGTGCAACCGATTTGAACTTTTCGGTCACACTGATTTGCTGTAACTGTACACAGTTATGCATCTCGGTGACACCGAGTTGTTCCACTCGGTCACACCGACAGGGTCGGGCTATATATAGTCATGGGCAAAATTTTGGAAATTTCTCTGAAACCCTTTCACCCGCGCAATAGCTCGCTCTGCCATCGAAGGTCTCCGGATCGTCTCCTCGTCGCCAGCAGCCTCTAGTAGCTGGTCTCCGCCGCCGTTAACGGATTTCGCCCCCACCGTTGTCGCCGTAGCGAGTCCACCGCCAAGCTAGGGTATGGACTCGATCTTTGTGCTATCCTCGTCTGATTCCTAACACATTGTATTCTTATTGAATCTTGCCACGATTGAAACACTTCTATCCAGCCAAAGTAGTCTGTAGATTAGATTAGATTCAAATTTTTAGGGTTAGGTTTCCGCCGAAACCACCTCGGACCCACCGAGTTGAAGCACTTGGTCACACCGATTTGGCTTATGCCATTGCACTAGTGACTCTCGGTCTGACCGAGAATTACTAATCGGTGCGACCGATTTTAGGATTCTGTGAAACCCTAGCAGTCTCGGTGCCACCGAACTGTGACTCGGTCCAACCAAGATCATCACTTTAGGTTCCAAAACTACTTCGGTATCACCGAGTTTGAAAATCGGTTGATCCGAAATGCTTTCTGTGGAAAACTAAAACTGAATTTTTGAATCATTCTTTTGCAAAAATCTCTGCATTTTGTGATGCTCATCCACTCTATCTCATCTATAACTCTTCACAGGGTCAGCAGTCAGCATTTGCAGCATGTCAGACCAGAGTGACAGCCAGAACAGGTCTGAAGAGCAGATTGACATGAGCAAGGGCACTAGTCCCTCAAGCTCTACAGATGAAGGGAGCAGAAGCACTCCTAGCAACCTGCCAAAGGCTGCTACCAGGCAAAGGAGGAAGAGAACTTCAGGCTCAAAGGATGAGGACTACAAAGCTGAAGAAGATGAGGCTACTTCCAAGAAAGTAGTGCTCAAGAAGGAATATGGCTCTGCACATAGCACAAAGCCTGGTCTAAAAAAGAAAGTTCCTGCCAAGAGGACACCAATGCCCAAAGTCAGAGGATCCACTCAAGTGCCAAAACAGACTGAACCCAAAGAGGCACCTGCAAAGAAATTCACAACTTCCAAATCTCAGAAAGTTCCCACTGGAGAGACAATGAAGTTTACCATTGAATCAGAGGATGAAGGTGCTCAGGACAAGAAGAAGAAGAGAGCAAGAACCACAACTGCCCAGGTTCTTGGAAATCCCTCTATGAGGAGAGATTCTGAAGAAGAAGAGGTTGCTGCACCAGCACCTAAGGCACCCAAGCTTATGGGTGACGCAATCAGATCAGGGGCTGCAACATCTAAGCCCAAGGAAGCACCCAAAGCTGCCTCCAAGGCCAAGCAAGTACCAAAGAGGAATACTAGGAGTATTCCAGTTGCTGAGAAGAACAAGGCCCCAGTGCCAAATGTTGCTGAAGAAGAAGATGAAGAAGGTCAGGTCCTAAGGAAGCTCAAGCCCAAGATACCAGACCACAATGATGCCCATCCTATGGCTGAGGACATGAGTATCAGGAAGGATTCAGGGCTGAGGCTATGGAGGATGGAAGATCCATATGCTTCAAGGAGAAGGACTGCTGTTGATTACAGGTTCCATACAAAGGAACAACAGGACTTCTATGAGACAATTCTGTTGGATAAGAAGCCCATAGTTTGTGACATGAGGTGGGTCGACTGGACCTACATCAAGGAAAATGAAGAGCACTATCCTGGAGTGCAAGATAGCTTTGTTGCTTGTGGAGTTGCTGATTTTGTTGGACAAAAGTTCACCCACTGGAATGATGAGCTTATCATGCAATTCTACTCCACAGCACACTTTTACCCAAATGGAAGAATTGTTTGGATGTCTGAAGGTACAAGGTACCAGTCAACTGTTGAAGAATGGGCAAGTCTGATAAATTCCCCAAAGGAAAATGTGGATGACCTGGATATCTATGCAAAGAAGATGATGGATCACAATTCCATGGCTCACATGTACAAGGAGATCCCAGACAAGGCAGTTGAGACTCACAAGTTTGTATCAGTTCATTTTCTATTGTCAGGGCTGCCAACTATCAATTGGATTCTGAGGCACACTTTGTTGCCCAAGTCTAGTGACCATAACATGATCAGAGGGCATGCCATCAACATGTTGCATGTGTTTGATGTGCCACAAAAGTTTAAAGTCATGAGCCTTATGATTGAAACCATTAAGAGGACTGCAGCAGATCAGAAGAGGAGCTGTGGATATGCACCTCAGATTCAGGAGTTGATAAACTCAAAGATGGGCATAGGGAAATATCAATTGGATAAGGAACATTTTCCACTTTATCTAGACTTTGAGGACAATAAGGTTGTTATGAATGAGAATGATCCAACATCAGTTCAAGCTCAAGAGAAGAAGGAGAAGGCAAAGAAGGAGAAGGCTGCCAGGATGCCAACTCAAGAGGAGGCATCTGAATATTTCCTGAAGAACAAGTAGGAGCAGCTTGGTTACTTGATAGCATCAACACTAAGGATTGAGAAGGGACTGGCCACCCTCACTCAGAATCAGGAGAGCTTGGAGAGAATCATGGAACTCAAATTCCATGACCTTGATGTTAAAGTAACTGAGATACAGTCAGTTGTGGAGCAACTGCAAGATGACATGTAGGAGAGGCAGGGCAAGACTACAACAAATGTATTTGCCAGAGTGCCTAGAGCCCAGAGGTCAGTTGCAGTGCCTGTGACAGACACTAGAGCAACATCTTCAGCACCAGCTACTGCCCCTTCAGCTCCAGAGCAACCAGCTCCAGCATCCACTCCAGCACCCTCTACTTCAACTGAAGCCTTCGTTCTTGGAGTTATTCGGACACCACCACCTGAAGATCAAGCCTGAGAGTCGATTTAGCAATATGCATTTTCTATGAACTTTTTGGTAACTTGTTGCCAGAGGGGGAGAAAAATGTATAGATCATAGGCTTCGAAAGAGAGAGTGTTGCTTTTGTTCTCTCTTGCTTTATTTGGTGGTTAAACTTGTTTGCTTTTGATTGCTTGAGATACTATGCTTGTGAGACATTGATGATCATGTGTTTGATCATAAGCTACACTTATGCATGTTTGATGATATTATCCTATCTATCTTATGTGATCATTCACTTTGCTTGGTGATGAGTGCATGTATTCAATGTTTTTTATTTTGAGTGCTCAACCAAGATGTATGTGCAATGGAAGAGTAACCCATGAGCCTAATTCATTGTACATTAGCAGTCCAAAGCAAATCTTAAACTATGCACAAATTTAGGGGGAGCTCTTGCTTATCACATACTTCTCAAAGCGACGATGTTATTCAATCTTATTATCATTTGTCGAAGCTTTGATCTATATGTTGTCATCAATTACCAAAAAGGGGGAGATTGAAAGTGCAACTATCCCTAGGTGGTTTTGGTAATTCATAACAACATATAGCTCATTGAGCTAATGCTATTCCAAGACTATTATTTCAGGAAAGCTCAATGAATGGCATGGCATGGATGATGAAATTGTATCCCTCAAAATACTAAGGACAAAGGATTGGCTCAAGCTCAAAAGCCCAAGACTCTTCATTTTATATTTTAGTGATCCAAGATCACATTGAGTCTATAGGAAAAGCCAATACTATCAAGGAGGGATGAGGTGTTGCTTAATGAGCCTCTTGCTTCATGTGCTTTGTGATATCATCCAAAACCCTCAGCTACTTTCCCACATCCACAAATGACCTAAACCCAAAGGCAAAATCGGTCACACTTCTTCCTATCCGGCGCCACCGATTCCAAAAGTCATAGCCACTGCCACAAACCCTAAGCAAATCGGTCTTACCGATAGGGATCTCGGTCTCACTAAGATGGGATTGTAATCTCTCTGTTTCCCTTCGTAATGTTTCGGTCTAACCAAAGTGAGCGATTGGTCCCACCGAGATTGCAATGTAAACTCTCTGTTTCCTTTTTGTAACATTTCGGTCTCACCGAAAAGAGCAAATCAGTCCCACCGAGTTTACCTGACCAACTCTCTGGAAAGCTTATTACCAAATCGGTCTCATCGAGTTTGTGTAATCGGTCTTACCGAGATTACGTTATGCCCTAACCCTAATCGAATCGGTCTCACCGAGATGCATGTCAGTCCCACCGAAAATCACTAACGGTCACTAGGTTTACTAAATCGGTCCGACCGAGTCTGTTCAATCGGTCCCACTGAGTTTGGTAAATTGTGTGTAACGGTTAGATTTTCTGTGGAGGCTATATAAACCCCTCCACCTCCTCTTCATTCATGGAGAGAGTCATTAGAACAAACCTACACTTCCAACTTACCATTTCTGAGAGAGAACCACCTACTCATGTGTTGAGGCCAAGATATTCCATTCCTACCATATGAATCTTGATCTCTAGCCTTCCCCAAGTTGCTTTCCACTCAAATCTTCTTTCCACCAGATCCAAAACCTATGAGAGAGAGTTGAGTGTTGGGGAGACTATCATTTGAAGCACAAGAGCAAGGAGTTCATGATCAACGCACCATTTGTTACTTCTTGGAGAGTGGTGTCTCCTAGATTGGCTAGGTGTCACTTGGGAGCCTCCGACAAGATTGTGGAGTTGAACCAAGGAGTTTGTAAGGGCAAGGAGATCGCTTACTTCGTTAAGATCTACCGCTAGTGAGGCAAGTCCTTCGTGGGCGATGGCCATGGTGGGATAGACATGGTTGCTTCATCGTGGACCCTTCGTGGGTGGAGCCCTCCGTGGACTCGCGCAACCATTACCCTTCGTGGGTTGAAGTCTCCATCAACGTGGATGTACGATAGCACCACCTATCGGAACCACGCCAAAAACATCTGTGTCTCCAATTGCGTTTGAATCCTCCAAACCCTTCCCTTTACTTTCTTGCAAGTTGCATGCTTTAATTTCCGCTGCCTATATACTCTTTGCATGCTTGCTTGAATAGTGTGATGATTGCTTGACTTGTCCTAAAGTAGCTAAAATCTGCCAAACTCTAAAATTGGGAAAGGGTTAAGTTTTTATTGGTCAAGTAGTCTAATCACCCCACCTCTAGACATACTTCAAGGTCCTACATATACACTGGTCTCTCAAGTTACACGCGTAACCCGCTAGTTTTACTTACAGACCTCGGGCCCTCGGTTTCATTACGCCTGTATTTTACGCGTTGTTACCGATGACGAGTAAATTACACTTGTATGTTAATACAAGTTTGAAATAAACCAGAGCTCCCAAGTGCGGCCTTCCCGTTTCATGTCGTCTCAGTTTCTCGAAGGTGCTCATAGGTGTCCGATGATCCTGGCTTCCTGAATGAGCAGTGGGCGCTGTATCAGACCTCCGTAGGGCCCGCGAGGCCCTCTCCGTTGTCCTTCGAGTTGTTGCACTTGCCGTGGCGCCGAGCATTGTTAACATGGTCAACAACCATGAGGATTCAGGAGATGACTTTATTTTGACTGGATGACACTGGGGACCCACTAGGGCCATAGCCGTACGTACGCAAGTGGCTCCTTATTATGTACAACTATATTTTTTTTGCTTTCTCCTGGTTTCCTGACATCACGGTCCCACACCATTGTCAACCAATGTAGTCAATATAAACGAGAGAATTGCACAAGGTGCGGCCAACAGTTGGGACCAAGCAGCTCGAGCAGTATTTGTGTTTTTGAGGCGTGAGCGCTGCAGAGTTTTTCTTGGCGATGATTTCATTGTTGTTCAGAGGAGAGCAGGGTATTAACTGGGCGGGCTGTGGCCCGTCTAGCCCAGGCCAGATATCCAGCCCAGATACTAATTTTTTCAAGATGAAAATGGCTTGCCCAGCTATACGTCTTTTTGAGGAATACCCAGGCAAGGTCAACTTGTTATTCTCCGCCCCGCTGGGCTGCAAATCTTTCCTAGGAGGGATGCATTAGGCTTAACAGGAAAATGGTCTTTAAAAAATAATAAATGGGATGTAATTATAAAAACTGGGCAGTAACTATAAAAAATGCACCAAACACGAAATTAGTTTATAAAATATTATTTATGGATTTTGAAAATCTTAAATTTTCATTGTTGCGCGCGCAATGTTTTGTTGGATTTTTACGTAATACAAATTTATATTTAATCTAACTAGAAATTTCGGGATAAAAATATTTCGGATCCCATCAAAATGTGGGAAATTTTATCGAATTCTGTCTTCAACGGTTGGTTGAAATTATTAATCATTGTCCTAGCTAGAAAATGGCTTGTACTTTTAACAAACTGTAAATGGGCTGTTGTAAATTCCATTCGAATTCAAAAATGGGTTGTACATTCTTACAAAATGCAAATGGGCTATAAGTTTTCTGCCACACACTTGTGGGCCTACTAAGTGACGCGTCCCCTAAAAAAATAAGGTGACACGTATGCAAGGCTTTTGTCAACTTATTATAGTCAACACACGGTTCTAGCAGTAGTGGTCGTTGGATGTCTATCCAACGGATGTCGTGCTTCTTCTTCAATCTCGGATATTCTTAGCTTCGGCCGCCCAAAAAATGATTCCTCCCCCTGACATCTGGGGCGCACCGTTTCGGAGGCTGACCTGTGGGCCTACTAAGTTGGAGCGTACCAAGGGCTTTGTCAACTTAGTCAATATAAACGATTCTAGCTTCAATGACCGTACGATGTCCACCCAACGGCCGTAGTGCTTCTTCAACCTCTGGTCTTCTTGGTCCAGCCGCCCAAAGAAGTGCCGGTCGTGCCGCCTGCTCCTGCCTCCCGTGGTCGGTTGTGCTGCCGCCAAGGCCTCACCGCCCCCATACTACTCCCACCGCTGGCCAAGCCATCCCTCCACTCACCCAAAGCCCCTGTTATTCTGTGGCGATGGCAGCCTCACACCGCAGCCGAACCAGTGAACCCTCGTACTCCTCTTCGTGTGGGCTTCCACTGCTGCGTCTTCCCCGGCTCCGCGTCCTCCCCTTCCTAGGCATCGCCGTCGTCCACCGCCCTGGTGCTCTAGGCACGGCGTGGTCAACGTGGTCAACGACCGACTTCCATCGGAAGAGTACTGTACGTGGAGAGGCTGACAGTTGGGTCCACGGTGGCCGCAAGGAAGTGCCTCCTTATTACGCACAAAATAATTATTCCTCCACCTGACAGCAGGGACCCACCGGTTGGGCCACCTTATTTTGCGAAAAAATCTTTCCTCCCTGACTGCTGGGACCCACCGAATGGGCCACCGTATTTCACGAAAAAACGTTCCCCCCGCTGTCAGCTCGGACCCACTGGAAGTGCCTCTTTATTACGCACAAAAAAATGAATACTCCCCCTGCTAGCTGGGACCTACCTTGGTGGGAGGCTGACTTGTGGGCCTACTAAGTTGACGGGGACGGAGGGCTTTGTCAACTTAGTCAATATGAACGATTCTAGATCCAGTGACGGTACGATGTCCATCCAACGGCCGTAGTGCTTCTTCAACCTCTGGTCTTCTTGCTCCAGCCGCTCAAAGCAGCGCCGGTCGTGCCGCCTGCTCCTGCCTCCCGTGGCCAGCTGTGCTGCCGCGGAGGCCTCACCGCCCCCTACTATTCACACCGCCGGCCAGGCCCTGCGGCGACGGCAGCCTCAAGCCGCAGCCGAATGAGTGAACCCTCATACTCCTCTCCGCGTGGGCATCCACTGCCGCGTCTTCACCGGCTCCGCGTCGTCCCCTTCCTAGGCCTCACCGTCGTCCACCGCCGTGGTGCTCTCGGCGCGGCGTGGTCAACGTGGTCAAGGAACGACTTCCATCGAATGTGGACTGTACGTGGAGAGGCTGACAGCTGGGTCCACGGCCGCAGCAAGGAAGTGCCTCCTTATTGCACGGAAAATAATGATTCCTCCACCTAACAGCAGGGACCCACCGGATGGGCCACCGTATTTTGCGAAAAAAAATGTTTCCCTCCTGACTGCTGGGACCCACCAGCTACACCTTCGCACGCAAGGAAGTGCATCCGGGCAAAAAAAACGATTCGCCCCCCTGACTGCTGGGACCCACCAGCTACATCTTCGCACGCAAGGAAGTGCGCCCGGGCAAAAAATCCAAAACAATTCGCCCCCCTGACTGCTAGGACCCACCAGCTACATCTTCGCAGGCAAGGATGTGCCTGACAGTCGGGACCCACCTGGTCGAAGCGTACGTAGTGTTGTGATTCTGGTCGCGAATGTGTACGTACATATATACTGGTCGATGTAGAGGCGCGCACGTGTCGTAGTAGAGGCGCGTACGTGTCGTAGTAGAGGCGCGCACGTAGCTTGTACACGTACGTATAGCGGCCAGGGTGCAAGAAAGAAGATACGGCCACGTACGTACATATGGGCGAGGTCACAAACGCCTACTCGCGCATACGTACGGCCAGGGGTCGTGTACATGGCTGGGTCGGAACAGAGAAACAACGTCGTCATCGTGTTCATGGGGAGGCAACGGAATGCGTCTTGTTCATGGGGAGGCAACCGAATGCATTGTGTTCATCGGGAGACAACGGAACGCGTGGGAGCCAACCGGCTAGGTCGGAACGGAATGTGTGGTCGTGTTCATCGGGAGGGCTTGGACGGAACAGGTGATGGAAACGCGGCCTGGCGTACCGCACAACGGAGGAAACGGACCTCCTACATTCAGAACGGGGTCCTATTGATTAGGAGGGGTGTGGTGTACCGCAAAACAGAGGAAACGGACCTCCTACGGTCGAAACGGGGGTCTTGTTGATCGGGAGGGGTGTGGCGTACCGCAAAACAGACGAAACGGACTTGTGTTGGAGCGCTACGGTCGAAACAGGGGTCATGTTCATCGGGAGGGGTGTGGCGTACCGCAAAACAGGACTCCACGGGATACTGTTCATCTCCATCGTCGACCTCCTCCAGCCTCCACGGGCTACCGTCGACCTCCTCCAGCCTCCACGGGCTCCTGTTCATCCAGCCTCCACTGCGCGCTACTCCACCGGCTACTGTTCAACCACCCCTCCACGGGCACCCCTCCACCATCTACTGTTCATCCAGCCCTCCACACCATGGGGTCCTGTTCAACCACCCCTCCAAGGCCACCCCTCCACCGTCTACTGATCATCCAGCCCTCCACACCATGGGGTCCTGTTCATCCAGAGGCAACGCCACCGCTCACTGTTCATCCAACCCCCCTGCAATGCTCACTGTTCATCCAATCGATCGGCTTCAGTTAGCAGAAGTAGAGAAGGAATCGCTCGATCGGGTTCAGTTAACAGCCATCGATTGATCGCTCGGGTTCAGTAACGCGTAGCCTGCAGTGCAATCGCTCGGGTTCAGTTAGAGCCCAACGCCTTGCTCGGGTTAAGTTAGAACCAACATCTCGCAGGTGTACAAGAGAAACGCGCATCGCTCTGCCCCCGACCTCCCACCGTAACCGGCAACTATTTTCCTCGCCCTCGCTTCTACCACGGTTTTTTCTGTCATGGACGGCCCAAAGAATGTCATGCAGCTGCGTCTCCGGCCCGCCCAGGATGAAAAGCCCATTTTCTGTCATGATTTTTTGTCATAGAAGTAGGAGTCCACCACATCTATGATGATATCGGGTTTTATCACAATTATCGTTATAGAAGTGTCATATGTATGATAGAAAAAAATTCGTTCGGCCCAAAATGTCACGGATGTGTCCTTTTTTTGTAGTGCCATGATCCTAACACATTGTGCATTTGCAGTCCAAAGCAAATTTTAAATAATGCAAAAATTTAGGGGGAGCTCTTACTTATCACATACTTCTCAAAGCGACGATGTTTTTCAATCTTATTATCATTTGTCGAAGCTTTGATCTATATGTTGTCATCAATTACCAAAAAGGGGGAGATTGAAAGTGCAACTATCCCTGGGTGGTTTTGGTAATTCCTACCAACATATAGCTCATTGAGCTAATGCTATTTCAAGATATTTCAGGAAAGCTCAATGATTGGCATGGCATGGATGAGAAAATTGGATCCCTCAAAATGCTAAGGACAAAAGGATTGGCTCAAGCTCA
Organism: Triticum aestivum; assembly: GCF_018294505.1. Taxonomy (NCBI): domain Eukaryota; kingdom Viridiplantae; phylum Streptophyta; class Magnoliopsida; order Poales; family Poaceae; genus Triticum; species Triticum aestivum. The sequence continues at coordinate 331,206,400 of NC_057795.1, read as the reverse complement.
AAGCACAAGACTCTACATTTTACTTGTAGTGATCCAAGATCACAATTAGTCCATAGGAAAAGCCAATACTATCAAGAAGGGATGAGGTGTTGCTTAATGAGTTTCTTGCTCAATGTCCTTAGTGATATGCTCCAAAGCCCTCAACTACTTTCTCACATCCACATATGTCCCAAAACAAAAGTCAAACTCGGCCCCACCGAATCTGTCTATCCGGCGCAACCGAGTTCTGTTGACATAGCCATTGCCTCAAACCCTAGTCTTTTCGGTCTCACCGATAGGGATCTTGGTCTCATCAAGATGGGATTGTAATCTCTCTGTTTCCTTTGTAACCTTTCGGTCAAAACGAGATGAGCGATCGGTCCCATCGAGATTGCAATGCAAACTCACTGTTTCCCTTTCGTAACGTTTCGGTCCAACCGAGATGAGCGAATCGGTCCCACCGAGTTTGCCTAACCAACCCTCTGTGTGTCTATTACCAAAATCGGTCTCACCGAGATTACGTTATGCCCTAACCCTAACGAAATCGGTCACACTGAGTTGACATGTCGGTCCCACCAAAAATCCTAACGGTCACATTATTTACTAAATCGGTCCGACCGAGTTTCACGATTCGGTCCCACCAAGTTTGGTAAGTTGTGTGTAACGGTTAGATTTTGTGTGGAGGCTATATATACCCCTCCACCCACTCTTCATTCATGGAGAGAGCCATCAGAACATGCCTACACTTCCAACATACATTTTCTGAGAGAGAACCACCTACACTTGTGTTGAGGTCAAGATATTCCATTCCTACCACATAAATCTTGATCTCTAGCCTTCCCCAAGTTTCTTTCCACTCAAATCTTCTTTCCACCAAATCCAAATCCTGAGAGAGAGAGTTGAGTGTTGGGGAGATTATCATTTGAAGCACAAGAGCAAGGAGTTCATCATTAACACACCATTTGTTACTTCTTGGAGAGTGGTGTCTCCTAGATTGGTTAGGTGTCACTTGGGAGCCTCCGTCAAGATTGTGGAGTTGAACCAAGGAGTTTGTAAGGGCAAGGAGATAGCCTACTTCGTGAAGATCTACCCTAGTGAGGCAAGTCCTTCGTGGGCGACGGCCATGGTGGGATAGACAAGGTTGCTTCTTCGTGGACCCTTCGTGGGTGGAGCCCTCCGTGGACTCGCGCAACCGTTACCCTTCATGGGTTGAAGTCTCCATCAACGTGCATGTACGATAGCACCACCTATCGGAACCACGGCTGAAAAATCTCTCTGTCAACATTGCGTTTGCCTCCTCAAACTCCTCCCTTTACCTTCATATGCAATTGTTTTACATTTCGCTGCTATACTCTTAGAATTGCATGTGGAGGTTGATTGCTTGACTTGTGCTTGTTGCTAAAATCTGCCAAGAACTAAAATTGGGAAAAGGCTAGATTTTTATTTGGTCAAGTAGTCTAATCACCCCCCCCCCCTCTAGACATACTTTCGATCCTACACCCTTGCTTCATGAATCGCCATCTTCAATATCCTCATGGGCTTCATATTGATGAACCGCCATAGGTATAACCCGGCCCCTCCTAGGCGGGTCATACCTAATAGTCATATCCCAAACATTAGGTCCCAGATTGATTTGAACTTGTTCATGTCAATCTTCAACACTTAGAAAAAATCCTTCCTTCTTCATTTGTACGAGATCTCATAACCCGCCATGACGTCATCTCCTACGATTGTGGTAACCCGCCATGATGTTATCTGCCATTAATTTTACACAATATCCGATATATCTTAACAGATCCTTATCTTTAATAACCATCCCAAAAATCGAGGCATCCAAGCGGCTGGATAATCATTCTTTGGCCTCCTCATTTTTTGCGCCCACCTGTTACCCTTCTCCTTATAAATAGGGTCAAACAACCCTCCTTTCATTTTCCCCCTTGCCTTCTCGTCTTCTTCTTCCTCTCGCGACTCCCCTGCCGCCTCGAGCTTCGCCGCTGCCGTCCTCCGACTGCTGCATCAACCTGACTGGTCCAGAAAACACCAGTGCTCCACCGCAGTCCATCTGCACCTGTAAGTGTTCATCTCCCTATGTGTCAGATCTGCATTAGGGTTAGCCTTGTTCTTCATTGTTCTTTGCTTTCTTCTTCAACCCAATAGCTTCTGATCTGGATATAGTATAAAACTCATGCGGTAGTAGTTTAGCCTTTCTTTTTAATATCAGAATACTTTTTTCTTCATAGACGATCTCATCGGAGCACACGAACTCCTTTGCTGCCGCTTTAGGTTTAGAATTTACTGCATTTTCTAAACTGCCACCGATCCAAAATTATAGCTTCAGTCTGTGAAATCTGTTTGTCCATCACTTAGCAAAAAAATTCTTCCTGATAGATCTTAACTATCAGTATTGTCATGGCGGCTTACATCACCAGTTATAGCTAGTCATATCATTAGGCCCCTTTTAAGACACCACTCTGAATATGTACTATAGTGTTTTACCTCTGGCTTAATGAATCAACTTAAACCGGCAAAATTGTTCTTTCTTTTTAGGCTTCTTTCTTCACAATGCCACCAAAGACAGTCAGTTCATGTAATTGGGTTCCCTCCATTGTCACTGAGGACACGCTCAAAGACTTTGTAAAAACCGGCTATTTACCAGCAAAAATTGCCATGCATTATCGCGCCCCCAGTCCAGGAGAAGAAAGACCTCAGCCACAGGATGACAAGGTCATTGTTTTCACTGATAACATGAATTGGGGCTTCTCACCGCCCGGTTCTAAATTTTTCCGAGAAGTTCTGCACTTCTTTTAGCTTCATCCTCAAGACATCGGACCCAATTCCGTGTCAAACATCTGCAACTTTCAAGTTTTTTGCGAAGTATACCTTCAAGAGGAGCCGAGTGTTGAACTGTTTAGGGAATACTTTTATTTGAACCGCCAAAACGAGTTTACGAACGGGCCCAACTTGGAACTTGGCGGAATCTCAATTCAACAAAGAAGAGATGCTATATTCCCCTATGCTTGCTTGCCGAGTCACCCCAAAGATTGGAACCAGACATGGTTTTATTGCAAAGATACCTCTTCGGCTGATGAGAATCCACTGCCAGGCTATCGTGCCCAGCGTCTCAACCCAAAACATCATCTTCCTGAGAAGCTTACCACTGCTGAACGTGCAAAGCTCGCCCCCATGATAACCCAGAAGTATAGGGGATCAATTGTAGCCTCTTTCAATAAGTAAGAGTGTCGAACCCAACGAGGAGCTAAAGGTAGAACAAATATTCCCTCAAGTTCTATCGACCACCGATACAACTCTACGCACGCTTAGCGTTCACTTTACCTAGAACAAGTATGAAACCAGAAGTACTTTGTAGGTGTTGTTGGATAGGTTTGCAAGAATATAAAGAGCGCGTAAAAAAACTAGGGGATGTTTAGGTAAAGAAGCAATACAGTTAGTATAGCGAGTGTGGAAAAGTGGTGGTAGGAGTTGTGATATTGTCCCTAAGCAATTGACTACTTTACTAGACCGATAGCAAGTTTTATGTGGGAGAGCCATAAGCTAACATACTTTCTCTTCTTGGATCATATGCACTTATGATTGGAACTCTAGCAAGCATCAGCAACTACTAAAGATCATTAAGGTAAAACCCAACCATAGCATTAAAGTATCAAGTCCTCTTTATTCCCATACGCCATGACCCACTTATCCGTGTTTGTGTTTCAGTCACTCACGCAACACAGACAATAAGCAAACCATGAACATATTACAAACCCTACAGCGGTGATCCCTCATGCTTGTGCGACACGGAGAGCACCATAGGACAGTAACATAACCACAGGCAGATTAAACTAATCATAGCAATTCACCAATGAAAATCCACTCAGACATCATAGGATGGAAACACATCATTGGATAATAATATGAAGCATAAAGCACCATGTTCAAGTAGAGGGTACAACGGGTTGTGGGAGAGTGGACCACTGTAGATAGATGGGGGAAGGTGATGGAGATGTTGGTGAAGATGACAGCGGTGTTGGTGTAGATCGCGGTGATGATGATGGCCCCGGCGGCGTTCCGGCGCCACCGGAAGCGAGGGGGAGAGAGCCCCCCTTCTTCTTATTCCTTGACCTTCTCCCTAGATGGGAGAAGGGTTTACCCTCTGGTCCATGGCCACCATTGCATGGGAGGGGCGAGAGCCCCTCCGAGATTGGATCTGTCTCTCTCCGTTTCTACATTCCCTGATTCTGCCCTTTCACCGTTTCTTATATATCCGGAGATCCGTAATTCCGAATGGATTGAAACCTTCGCCATGATTTTTTTCCTAGAAATTAGCTTTCTTGCGGCAAAAGAAGAGCAGCAACCGCATTATGGGGTGCCCATGAGGGTCAGGGGCTCGCCCCCCGCCTCGTGGCCCCCTCAGACACCATCTCGCGTTGATTCTTCTTGCCAAAAATCAAAAATATTCCAAAAATATTCTCCATCGGTTTTTATCCCGTTTGGACTCCGTTTGATATGGGGTTTCTGCGAAACATAAAACATGCAACAAATAGGAACTAGGCACTGGATCAATATGTTAGTCCTAAAACTAGTATAAAAAGTTGCCAAAAGTATATGAAAGTTGAATAATATTGGCATGGAACAATCAAAAATTATAGATATGACGGAGACGCATCACTCCACCATTGCAAAGGTCAAGGCTCTGCTGGGAAATGGTTTAACTCGCATTGGCTTGGTTCCATGTTGGGTTGCTTGGCAGATCATACCCTTGAGTCGCCGATCCGGCTTAATGTGTACTTACACGGGTGGTAAAAAGGATCCACTACGCCACAACTCCGTGCGTTTAATTGACGAGGCAATCAATGAAATGACAAAGAGCTTTCTGAATGAAGATCCGGAAGACTGCAGCAAAATGGGTCTGAACCCTTTCTACAAACTTAACCCGCCACCAGATGTGAGTCTTTAAATTACTTACTTTTACCTTCATCATTCAAATATTCTGTTAACTCAACTTTGATGACTTTCACAGGCTGACTCTGATTTTGGGAAAAAGAAATATAACCATGAAGCTGCCTAAAAGGCCAGGGCTGCCAAGAAAACCGCCAAGAAGAATAAGAAGAAATCAAGTACTCCTGAGCTGTTTGAACTGGACAACAGCTCTAAGTCGGAGGTAGCTCTTGATTCTCTTGGCTTGTTTTTCAACTATCTTATCGACATTGATTATCATCATGATGACACGGGGGCTAGTCAAGCTGGCGATGAAGAAGTAACTATCATTTCCTCCGACTCTGAGCCTTTGCCAAGACAGAAAATTCAAAGAGTAACCCGGAAAGTAAGCTTTTCACACCCGTTAGCTCATCTGGATCCTCACTTTCTTTTGAAGCAACAGTAGGACGAGAGCCGGCATAGACTCGGACCAGCGGAGGTGAAGAATTATCTTTCGGTTTACCAAATACTCCAGCTCCGAGGAAACATCGAAACGAGGTCATCCCAAATGTAAACTCTTTTTATCCTTTGGCGGGTCTCATTCGCCAGCCACTTAATTCTTCCAATTCAAATTATCATGAGACTTCTCGCTCCTCTTCCGACGACTCATCATAGTCCCAGCTGCCGAATTTCAAAACTGCTCATGGGTAATAACAATTACTTATTATTTGCTCCTTATGCCCCTTTATATTTACACTGACCTCTCATGAACCATGTAGTGGAAAGGTCAAGCATAGCAAGAAGGCAAAGGTGACCAAACCGTTTGAAGACCCCATAGTTCCTGAACTGGAGCAACAGATTCCAGTGTCTGACACCTCCGTCCCATAACCAGAAGAACTGGTTCATGACATTCCACTAGAAACTCCTGACCCTTCCATTGACCAGACAAACAACAATCCTTTGAATACTGAATCATCAAGCCCAATTAAACCGACTGAAACACATGCCAAAGATGTGATGATTACCAGCACCAGCTTTAGAGAGCCGGGAAGACCTACTGTCTTGGCCAAACATTCCGCCAAAGAAGAATATGTTGAGAAACGAAAAGTGAGATTTGACGTTGCCAACTATTCTCAACTGAGCGTTAGTGAAGTTTTCTCTGGTTATCTCAATCAAATGCACACCAGCCGCGACCTTGAAGTTGACATGGTGAAGCAGATGCATCAAAAATATGAGGTATAAACTCCTTGTTTACTGAGTTATGCATATCCTGTTAGCCCCCAAGTCTATTGCGTATGATAGGCTTGAATATGTTGTAGACTTGGAATAACCATGAGTATAAATAGTACCCTTGATAGAATCTTTCAAAATCCGGCTTACACCATCCGAGTTAAAGCATCCTTAGCCCCCAAGGGTCGGTTTAATCAGCATGAATGAGTCGGTCATGTTCATCATTGTTTACAAATCAAAGCTTGCTTGTGTAGCTCTCATAAGCCGGCTGTGATCATTTTTGGCACGAACGGGTCATCATAAAGCAGTAAGAATACACAAGCAATATGCATTAGCCCCCAAGTGCCAAGTACTCTTGCTTGCAAAGTGCTTGGGACTTATTCACATAAGCCGTTGTATAAATAATTTTTTCGGCAGGCATTAGCCCCCAAGTGCCAAGTGTTGTTGCTTGCAAAAGTCTTGGGACTTCATTTTTGTAACCCAAATATGAACATGATTTTGAACCGGTGTATGTACAGGACACCACTGCTCAACTTCAATCGCAATTGACTGACATGAAAACCCGTCTGGAGCACCAAGAATCTGAGACCCGGAAAGCAGACTCAAAATTCCAATTTAGTTTGGCAGAAACAGAAAAACTGAAGACCAGCTTTGAGGCTGAAAGAAACGCCTGGGCTGAGGAGAAAACTACCTTGACACAGCAGGCTGAAAAGGCGGGGGTGGCTCTTCAGGAGGTGACCACTGAGCTTATCGGTTTAAAACACCATGTATCCCAGATGGTTTCTGCTATCTTTGGTGAGCCGCCTTGCTAGTATCAAATTTGAATCTCTTCCTTGATGGTATAAACCGCCTCTAACCAACCCATAATTATGATGCAGGTCCCGGGATCAACAATCTTAGTCAAGGGATGCTTGTGAAGCTCAAGGCTATTTATACACTTGTTGAACAATTATATACTGGAACTCAGCGCGCACTAGCCACAATTTCTCCGACTAATCAAGCACCTACTCTCTTGATTGATGTCTTGAAAAAGCTTTCCGTTCTGCCTGAGAGGATTAATGAGATGAAGCGATCATATGCAAGAGCCGGTGCTGTGACAACTTTAAGCTGGGCCAAGGCATGGCTAGCAGAGCTAAACCCGACCGATATAGCTACCGGGTATCCAAGCTTAAAAGAAGATGGCACTCCCTTTGAGAAGAAAGACTTCGCTGCCTGCATGAAGGAGATACGTCCCTTGGCCAGCCTGATTGCAAATGAAACGAATCTTTCAAGATACCAACCGGCTTATGACATGGAGAATCAAAAGCTGCCCACGCCGGCTTATAAAGTGATGGATCTAATTCCCCCAATCCGTAAGCATACTTTCACTCCTGAAGTTGAACCGTTTGAACTTATAGATGATGAAGCTGAATTCCAAGCCTTGTGTGGCATCGATTGGTCATCACCAAACTTCCAGGTAGCAGAGGAGGACGAAGAACCGGAGAAGGATGATCCAGAAGCTTCAAGCCGTCAAGGCCAAGAAAATTGATCCGCTGGGCGGTTCATATATTTGATCTTCTGAAAACACTTAATCATTTTGGCTCATTGAGTCATGTAATAGGCTAGTAAAAACTTTGCTCTGTCGTGCCATCGTGCACTTTTGTGTTTTGCCCAACATTGTTTGATTCGCCACTGGAAAACTATCATCTTACACTTGTGATGACATTGATTTATGTAGATGAGATTTAGTATTATCCTGCACACAAGCATATCACAAGAGCCCTGGCGGTTTACCGCAGGGCGGGTCATAATATCCCATATAAAAACACTGGTGACTAAAATAGTTCATGATCAGGTTCGGTTTAATCATAATCATATAAAATCTTAACAAAAAATATCATACCTGTTATATTTAATTGTACTATTGTCTTATGATACCAGTGCAGTAAGAGTGCTAACCCAAATTTTGAACACATAATGCTCTGTTCAATTGTCACATATTGCCGACTGGGTTTAGAAAACTCAACAATGCGCAAATATGAGACATAGACAGGGTTGCTTGGCCCAGCTTGTAATAACCATATGGTAAGAAAAAAGGAAGTGATATAAATCCAAGACAGAAAAGAAAGCCAAAAAATACGAGGCTTTCATAGGCTGCCAAGCCAAAATTTTCTTCTTCAATGAAACTAGCATGGTAGCCGCTGGAGTATCCACGCTTTTTGTGAGCAGGCTTTCACATGACCCAGCCGACATTTTAACCTGGATAACTTCAGGGTCTTTAGAAGATAACTTATCAAGAGTATGAAGGGGTCGAAATAGCATCGTGCAAAACAGGCCGGTTTAACCAAGTTTCAAAGAAGGCGGCTTATCAGCCTGAGCTTCTCCTTGTGCTCTATAATCCGACTCTTGCATGACCCAAGCAATTTCTTAACCTTAACAAGTTTAGGGTCTCTTTAAAAGATTGACTTGTTAAGAACAGGGCGGGTCATCCAGGATTACCTGGTCGAAGAGCATCTTGGATACAGGTCGGATAACCCGGATTTTTGGTGAATACACCTGGCATCCATGGGTCAGGACCCCGACTCGATGTCACATCGATCTAGCCGGTAACACCTCATATCACTTTGCGGCCTCACGCACGGTATCTCCACGGGTGTCGCCTTACCTTGGCCCGGGACCGTTTGCGCCTTTTGGCTCACGTATATGATAGTGTCGCTAGCATCCATATGATAAAGAGCCCGGGCTGACATGACTAGTCGTAAACCCAAAGTGGCACAGACTTACAGGGACAGGCATCCATGACCCAGCTTCGAACGTGTCGGTCATCAGCAAGTGGGTCCGGGCTGTAGCACTGGGCTAGCAGGACTCCGGTAAACCGGGCTGTAGCGGGCTAACAGGACTCCGGTACTCAAAGCGTGACATTTCCCCGAAGGGACAGACACAGGAACGAAGAAGGACACATGCCGGCCAGCCTAAGTGTTCCAGAGCAGTAGCAAGCTACCATGGCTCAGCGGTAACACTAGGAGACATTTCCCGGTAAGAGAGGCTACTAAAGATAAACAACTAGATAGTCAGATCCCACACATACCAAGCATTTCAATCATACACACAATATGCTCGATATGTGCAAATACAACGAAACATCACAACATGACTCTACGACACAAGTACTTTATTTAAGGCTCAGAGGGCCATACATAACATACACAGAGGTACGGGTCTCACGACCCAACATACAAGTCATACGGTCATACAAACCAGCAGCGGAAGTAACTTGTCTGAGTACAGACAACTAGTAAAATAAAAGAGGCTTGGAAAGCCTAGCTATACTACAAGGTCCTTCACAAGCTCAGGGTCACCACCTGGGTCTTTAGCCTACTCGTTGATGTCAACGTCTACATAGAACCCATCAGAAGGGGTTGCAGCGTCTTCTGTAAAAATGTAGATTATAGCAACATGAGTACAAAGGTACTCAGCAAGACTTACATCAGATCCTACATACATGCTTAGTATCAAGAAGGGTTGGTGGAGTTATGGCAGCAAGCCAGCTTTGACTCTTGGCTAGGCTATCCTACGATACTCCAACTTGAAATGGTTTTGCGCACACGAGTCCACTACTCACCACTTCAATACACTACCGAGGATCCACCTCCGTCTTCCTACGGAAGAGCCATCCTCGGCACTCACTCTTATCTTGAGGCTTTTAGTAGTTTCCATTTACTTGTCTATGAACTGTATAGGCAACCAAGTAGTCCTTTACCGCGGACGCGGCTATTCGAATAGATCATGTTAACCCTGCAGGGGTGTACTTCTTCATACATGTTTCCACCACTTAGCGTCTGCACACGACATGTGCTCGGCAGACTTCAAGCGAAAGCCGACGTGGGTGCAGACCACGACCTACCTAAACACTTAAGCCTCTAGTCCAGGTTTATCGCCTATTCAGGTTCCATCCGCAGGGAGTCCGGCCGAGGTTTCCCATACGGCCCCGAACGATGTGAACAGGGTTCCCAAGATACCTAACGGGTATTCGGTACACCGTGCCACGTACCTACCGCATCACAGCCCACCCCTACGGTCAGCGCTGTCCACGGCCTCCAGTAGACTACAAACACCAGAAACTACTTGCAACTCCTGGACAGAGAGCTAGGGTGAATAAGAAGTCGAGCGGGGTCATATTTCAGGGCCCAATGCATGGTAGTAGCTGTATCTTAAATCACACATACAGATCTCAGTGCTTAAGGTCGGCTTCAATGAAACAACCCACCATGTACTCCTACATGGCCTCTCATCGATACCTTTACCAAATCGTGTTCACCTCACCACTCTTATTACCGACATAATCATTTCACTCTAGTCCATCACCCAGATGAACCAGACCTGACACGACTCTAAGCATAGCAGGCATAGCAAGGTAGGAACAACACATACATATGGCTCAATCAACTCCTACACATGCTAGTGGGTTTCATCTAGTTACTGTGGCAATGACAGGTCATGCAGAGGAAATGGGTTCAACTACCGTAGCACACAGCAGTTTGAAACGCGTTGTCTTAATGCAGTAAAAGAGAGCAGGAGCGAGAACATGGGATTGTATCGATATGATCAAATGGTTGGTTGCTTGCCTGATGGGTCGATGCACTGATACGGTTCTTCGTTAGGGTAATCACGGTACTCCTCGGAGGCAGAACCTGTCGCAAAGGACACCGATACACAACCATCACCAAACAATGTGCAACAATATGATGCATGCATGAAACATGGCAATATG
>NC_057795.1:331191315-331194203 GCF_018294505.1 Triticum aestivum | reverse complement strand
CCGTGGAGCGGTGGGGAGGAAGAGGGGGTTGTGGCGGAGCTTCTGAGCTAGTCGGGGGAGCGAGGGGTGGCCGGAGATGGCTGCTAAGGCGAACGGCGGCGACGGTGGTGTTCGGTCGTGTGAGAGAGAGAGCGAGGGAGAGGAGGGGAGAGCCGAGGGAGAGTGAGAGAGAGCAGGAGGACGGCGTGGCGTCGTCCAGGGGCATCGAGGCGAGGAGGGGAGGGCAGGCAGGCAGGGAGAGAGGTGGCGTGGCGCGGTGGCGCGCGCGCGCGCCGGCCACACTCCCCTCCCTCTGTCGGGACGAAGACGACAGAGGAGGGAGACGGGCTGGGCCGCCTGCTGGCTGGGCCGGCTAGCTGGCTGGGCTGCACAGGGAGGAGCCCAGGTAAGTGTGACGCCCCCGATTTAATCGTACACTAATCATGCACGCAAATGTGTACGATCAAGATCAGGGACTCACGGGAAGATATCACAACACAACTCTACAAATAAAATAAGTCATACAAGCATCATAATACAAGCCAGGGGCCTCGAGGGCTCAATTACAAGTGCTCGATCATAGACGAGTCAGCGGAAGCAACAATATCTGAGTACAGACATAAGTTAAACAAGTTGCCCTAAGATGGCTAGCACAAACTGGGATACAGATCGAAAGAGGCGCAGGCCTCCTGCCTGGGATCCTCCTAACTACTCCAGGTCGTCATCAGCGGGCAGCACGTAGTAGTAGGCACCTCCGGTGTAGTAGGGGTCGTCGTCGACGGTGGCGTCTGGCTCCTGGACTCCAGCATCTGGTTGCAACAACCAGAAAGAAAGGAAAGGGGAAAAAGGGGGAGAAAGCAACCGTGAGTACTCATCCAAAGTACTCGCAAGCAAGGAACTACACTACATATGCATGGGTATACGTGTAAGGAGGCCATATCAGTGGTCTGAACTGCAGAATGCCAGAATAAGAGGGGGATAGCTAATCCTGTCGAAGACTACGCTTCTGGCAGCCTCCGTCTTGCAGCAGGTAGAAGAGAGCAGACTGAAGTCCTCCAAGTAGCATCTCCAAGTAGCATCGCATAGCATAATCCTACCCGGCGATCCTCTCCTCGTTGCCCTGTAGAAAAGCGATCACCGGGTTGTCTGTGGAACTTGAAAGGGTGTGTTTTATTAAGTATCCGGTTCTAGTTGTCATAAGGTCAAGGTACAACTCCAAGTCGTCCTGTTACCGAAGATCACGGCTATTCGAATAGATTAAACTTCCCTGCAGGGGTGCACCACATAGCCCAACACGCTCGATCCCATTTGGCCGGACACACTTTCCTGGGTCATGCCCGGCCTCGGAAGATTAACACGTCGCAGCCCCACCTAGGCAAAACAGAGAGGCCAGCACGCCGGTCTAAACCTAAGCGCGCAGGGGTCTGGGCCCATCGCCCTGAGCACACCTGCACGTTGCGTGGGCGGCCGAAAGCAGACCTAGCCTAGTGGCGTTCCAGTCCAATTCGGCGCGCGCCGCTCCGTCGCTGACGTCTGAAGTGCTTCGGCTGATACCACGACGTCGGGATACCCATAACTACTCCCACGTAGATGGTTAGTGCGTATAGGCTCGTAGCCAGACTCAGATCAAATACCAAGATCTCGTTAAGCGTGTTAAGTATCCGCGAACGCCGAACAGGGCCAGGCCCACCTGTCTCCTAGGTGGTCTCAACCTGCCCTGTCGCTCCGCCACAAAGTAACAGTCGAGGGCCGTCGGGAACCCAGGCCCACCTCTACCGGGATGGAACCACCTGTCCTTTCAGCCCCCTCGTCAGAATCACTTGCGGGTACTCAATGAGCTGACCCGACTTTAGTCACCATCTGTATAGTATGTATGTATGTATAGTATATACCCGTGATCACCTCCCAAGTGATCACGGCCCGATAGTATAGCAAGGCAGACTGACAAGAATGTAGGGCCAATGATGATAAACTAGCATCCTATACTAAGCATATAGGATTGCAGGTAAGGTATCAACAGATGTAGCAACAATGTCAGGCTATGCATCAGAATAGGATTAACGAAAGCAGTAACATGCTACACTACTCTAATGCAAGCAGTATAGAGTAGAATAGGCGATATCTGGTGATCAAGGGGGGGGCTTGCCTGGTTGCTCTGGCAAGAGAGAGGGGTCGTCAACTCCGTAGTCGAACTGATCAGCAGCAGCGTCGGTCTCGTAGTCTACCGGAGAGAAGAGGGGGAAGAAATAATGAATACAGAGCAAACAAAGTATCACAACATATAACAAGGCAATACGCGGTGTTCGGTGTGCCCTAACGCGGTAGTAGGTGATACCGGTGAAGGGGGGAAAACATCCGGGAAAGTATTCCCGGGGTTTCGTGTTTTCGGGCAGAGGAGCCGGAGGGGGAAGTTGCGGGTTCGATAGGTTAGGGGGGTGTGGCGGACGAACGGACTGCGTATCCGAATTCGTCTCTTCGTTCTGAGCAACTTTCATGTAGAAAGTATTTTAATCCGAGTTGCGGATTAAAAGATATGATTTTCTAAAGATTTTATTAATTTTAAAAGATTTAAATCATTTTTAGAATTTATTTAATTAATTTAATCAACATTATCCAGAATAGTGTCTGCTGACGTCATCATGATGTCAGCATGACGTCAGCAGTTGACTTGGTCAACCTGACGGGTGGGTCCCGTTCGTCATACTCTGATTTAATTAACTAACTATTAATTAGGTTAATTAGTGATTAGGTTAATTTAATTATAATTAATTAACTTAATTAATTCCTTAATTAATTAATTACTTTAATTATTATTGTTTATTTAATTAATTCTGTATATATATTTTTTTCTCTTTTTTTATTAAAACATTCTGGGGCTGGGGCCCCCATGTCAGTGGCCCCAGGGGAGG
>NC_057795.1:331182969-331190403 GCF_018294505.1 Triticum aestivum | reverse complement strand
GAAGTGGGGTGGGGCTCGGCTAGGGTTCGGTCGGGGAGTGGGGGTTAAGGGGCCATGGGGTGGGCCGGTCGGCCGGTTGGGCCGTGGGGCGGCCTGGTGCTTCCGAGGCCGTGGCCCAGTGGGGGGGGAAGGAGGCCTTTTCTCTTTCTTTCCTTTTCTTTTTTTTTGTTAGTTTTGTTTTCTGCTTTTTTTTATACTTTGTTTTCTTTTAGTTTCCTATTATTTTAGTTTTAGTAAATTACCAAAGTGGCACCTAAATAGGATTTTACAAATTATGCCACTGCCACAATAGTTTAATACTTATAACAATTTAGTTTTGAAAATGTTTATTATTTTTAAAGCATTAAAATAACTGTTTTTGCTACTCTTTTATTCATTTAACAGTATTTAAACATTTTATAAAAGTGTGGTTTCTCCACCATAATTATCTATGCAATATTTGGTTCACTCCGAACATTTTAGTTTTAATATTTGAAAACTTTTATTGTTTGCCTATTTTTGAATTTGAACTTGAATCGGTTTCGAACTAACTCGAGATTAGCAACTATAAACGAGGTGACGTGGCACCATTAGCAGAGGTTACTGTAGCTTGATTATCCGGGCGTCACAATTCTCCTCCACTACAAGAAATCTCGTCCCGAGATTTAAGCGGTGGAGTAAGGGGCGAAGGTGTTGGTAGCGAAAAACCTAACGAGTCTTCTCGGTCTTGGCTTCCCTTTCGAAGAGGTTGATCCCTTTCGTTGATGTCTTCATTTCACTGCTTCAAGTCACCATGATCAATTTGTCATCCTTTCTTCAGGATCTCCATCGTACTTACGAATAGGTAAGGGGCAGCTCTACAACGATAGGATGTTACAAGGGAAAATCTTCTGGGGGTTTCCCAAGTATGAACATATGAGTATCTCTCGAGTTGAACAAATGAAACACATCGAGAGCAAAGTAAGACGGTGCAATAAGAAGTTTCAAGCGAATAGGCAGTCGTTCATTGCCTGAAACAGAGTGTGAATGGGGTTCAGAGCAACAGGAATAAGTATTGTGTCCGATACCAGAATTGATCACTAGGAAGGTGGCTCGCAAACTACATACGAATTCAAGCTGTAGGAATAACTTTGGCAACAGGGTGTATAGGAGAGTCAGGTTTCGATCCTGTGGAACTGTGGGTTATGGGCCCACCATGTGGTTGAACGTTGAGAGAGCGGTGACATCTTGCACGGTTATGATAGCAAGGCATGCCAGAGAATAACCTGTCAGTTAGGTCGGTAACAACGTCGATACCAAGGGCGAGGGACGAAGAGAATCATTTTCCTGCTCGTTGAACGAGGCGGGCCAATAGGCAAGGTTCTCGTCCATTGGTGGCTACCGAAATGTCATCAACAATAGTAACAGGGTCTTGCTGACAGAATTGTACACCGAGGTGTTTACATAAGCAGGAGAACATTACTGCTTAGATCATATAGACCACAAGAAAGGTTAAACAAAACAATGGAAAGGAAAAGGTGATCATCAGATCAAATAGAACAATGGAATGGAAAATATGTTTAAACACATATTTCGAGGGTATATCCTTCCCAAGGACAAGCAGATGATATCCATGACAGGATAGTAGGTAGAAAACCATTTTAGGTAAGGGGAGAAAAATTTCATGACATTACCCATACAACGGTGTTTGGATAATTGATAAAGAGAAATTTAGCATTGTGCTTCAAATGTTCTTGGTGATGAACGGAGTACCACAGACATGCTTCAGGTAGCAATGATATGGTGTTTCAATCAAGGGCCCGACTTCAGATACACCAATGATCCATCAGGAGTAACTTATAAAATAAGTCCTACCACTTCCTCCAGGAGGAATGGTTATCCTTGCAAAAGAAATCATTATGATAGGTCCTCCAGCCAGGGGGGAGGTGCTAGGCATGACATCATGTTACCGGGTCATCAAAGGACAAACAACATAACTCCTGGAAAGTTGTCCCAACCATTATATCTGACCGAGATTCAGATCCAATTGGTGTCATGATGCCTCAGACTCAGGATGTCCGAGAAGAAAAGGCGCAACACAAATCATTGAAATGGCATTGCAAGATTCTCGGGAAATGAACTATGGGAGCGGGTTCCTGAAACAATAGTTCATCATTAAAGCAAGTAGAGGATGAAGAGGTGGCTGATGGGCTCGGCGATAATCCATCGAGATTTCCGACAAGATGGATTTCCACAATTATGTGAACAAGGAGATAACATTTGTCAGATCAAATGGTATAATGATGTATGCTCGAGGAAACATACTCAATTAAACATTGGTTGAAAGGTGCACCCGAAATATGGGCTGGGTTGCACGACCAACGTCTGAATGGTGATTCAATAATCAATAGTTTAAGAACGAACGACCGACCATTAACTTCAAAGCAATAGGGTTGCTAGAAGTGCAGAATCCAAACAACACCGTTCACTTGTTGGTACCCCGGTTGGAATCAACACGAGGACCAAGAAAGAATGATGATGGTGAGAAGTATCACGATACCAAGAATTCTTAAGAGGTGGTGAAATTCTCACAACATTGAGGACATAAGAGATGTTAATGTTCCAAGGTAAAGAAGAACAGTGCCGGGTAGCAGTGATCTCAAAGTTTACACAAAACACGAACAAGTTGTGTTGAACGGAAGGCAATAAAGTGGTCGATGAGAACAGGAATCATCGAGGGGGAAGGATGGTATTACCCATCATGAATTCAACTGAATTCCTGGAAGAGCTCATAAGGTTGATGATGATCACGACACAAGTGTCGAGAGTTTCCATGCCGATGTGATCAATCAGCGACGACATCAAGTCAAAGTAATGATGAAGCAAGAGGTTAATGGAACCAAGGGTACGACACAACTCGAAACCAAGCTTGTTGTTCAAGGCGAAATGATATGACGATGAGGATCGACGTAAGGTTAGTTCATCGTCGAAAATTGGTGCTCCGAGAATAAGGACCAGGTAGCACCGTTAGAATCGTCACGACAATGACATAGCCAAACAGGCTAGGAATGGCGTGATCGGGTAACAAACTCGTACTTATAGAAGCTTACTGAAGAGTTGTTGAACCGTAGAGCGGTCTCGGTTCAGTTATCGGTGTCTTTGAGTGTTCAGTAACACAGAGCCCAATGAAAAATTGTAATCAGTGAGTATGTAGTACTTGATGAAGAACTCATAGGAAGTTATGCAGTTCCATGATAATCTCGAGATACCAGGGGGGTAATACTCGACACAAGATCAAAGTAAAGGTTGGACTGGGGTATTGCTCTACAGAAGACAAGTGCTTAAACCTGCACAAGAAACGTAATTTAAAGGAGAACATGGTCGGAACCACGATTGCAAAAGGCTAGATCCCAGATATAAGATGAACTTATACCAAAGGAATAATTAATTTAAGAGAAGCTTTAATGATAAGATCTACATCGAGTCCATGGGCATGAACGCAAGGTTCAAGGTCGACTCCCACTTCTCCAATGCATACCTTTTCATTTACTTCTCATTTTCGATGAAGTCGTAGTGTTGAAATTTTATCTGGTAATCACCCGAAGAATATAACTCGTGAAAACTTTCGGGTTCACACGGTTTAGAGAAGGCATAAGTTCAACCCATAGGGGCTTCTTAGAAACATATACCACAAGTCTCAAGAGTAACTAACACAAGCCCGAAAACAGAGCATGGTTGGCCAAGCAGAGGATACAACTTAACAAAGGCATTATGTATCAGGGGAAGAACTCATAAAGTGATCAAATGTGAAGGACACTGTCGGATAACAATCCAACAAAGGACTTGATGGTCCACAAAGGATCTGATACGAGTATCGGTACTCAACTAGAGGGAGAAGAATGCAAGGAGATCAGATTATAGAAACAACTGACTAACTCAATTGTCAAATGCAAAGGAATTATGATTTCCAAATCAAGGGATCAGAAGCAATGCTCTGATTAGGGATGGATAAGTTGAATAGCCTTAGGGTATAATCAACGACAATTGGATTGGTCGAGAACCAATTCCAGTTAAAAGAATGGAAGCTCAGCCGGAAAGGTAATTTATAAGGATCAATGATGATTGCGTGTATTCGCAATTATATTGAGTCAACAGACTCAAAATGATAATGACAAGGAATGTCAATAAGATTTCTATACTTATGGGATTAATCATAATGAAAGCAAACAAAAAATTCCAGAGCAATAGGTTGCTGAGGATTTTCGGAATATCGGGTGGTATTTCGAAGACTTTTGTGTAACACATGAACAACTGGGGATAAGCGGATACTTGACAAGTGCGGGGATTTATTTGAAGGGATATTCAGGTGACAAGGAATTGCAAGACAGTAGGCACAAGATATTCTCGGATCAATAGAGAGAATTTCGGGGTATCTTGTAATAACAAGATCAACTGGGAATAAAAGTAAGAACGTCAAGTGTATGTATTTATCCATAGGGATATTTCGATGGTAGGGAATTGCAAAAGCAACGGGCACAAAGTCTCAAAAGAGTTTCGGCGAGTAACTTCGAAATCTTCTGGTGCAGTCGGCGATCACCTGGACTGAAGGGGCTCTCCGGGAGAAAGTATTTTCGAGAACCTAAAGTCAGATTTTAGTAGAAATCGTTTAACCCGAGTAGAAGAGAGTTCAGAGTCCCAGAGTAAAGGTCGAGGAGTAAAAGATCCTAGTACCACCCGATGGCGACGTGGGCCCGTAAGGCACACAGCCAAGTTAGTAAAAGTTTTGCAATGTCTAGACTCGACTTCGGCCAAGGAGTGTGGAAGGGGGATTCCTACAGGCAGTCGGCTCTGATACCAACTTGTGACGCCCCCGATTTAATCGTACACTAATCATGCACGCAAATGTGTACGATCAAGATCAGGGACTCACGGGAAGATATCACAACACAACTCTACAAATAAAATAAGTCATACAAGCATCATAATACAAGCCAGGGGCCTCGAGGGCTCAATTACAAGTGCTCGATCATAGACGAGTCAGCGGAAGCAACAATATCTGAGTACAGACATAAGTTAAACAAGTTGCCCTAAGATGGCTAGCACAAACTGGGATACAGATCGAAAGAGGCGCAGGCCTCCTGCCTGGGATCCTCCTAACTACTCCAGGTCGTCATCAGCGGGCAGCACGTAGTAGTAGGCACCTCCGGTGTAGTAGGGGTCGTCGTCGACGGTGGCGTCTGGCTCCTGGACTCCAGCATCTGGTTGCGACAACCAGAAAGAAAGGAAAGGGGAAAAAGGGGGAGAAAGCAACCGTGAGTACTCATCCAAAGTACTCGCAAGCAAGGAACTACACTACATATGCATGGGTATACGTGTAAGGAGGCCATATCAGTGGTCTGAACTGCAGAATGCCAGAATAAGAGGGGGATAGCTAATCCTGTCGAAGACTACGCTTCTGGCAGCCTCCGTCTTGCAGCAGGTAGAAGAGAGCAGACTGAAGTCCTCCAAGTAGCATCTCCAAGTAGCATCGCATAGCATAATCCTACCCGGCGATCCTCTCCTCGTTGCCCTGTAGAAAAGCGATCACCGGGTTGTCTGTGGAACTTGAAAGGGTGTGTTTTATTAAGTATCCGGTTCTAGTTGTCATAAGGTCAAGGTACAACTCCAAGTCGTCCTGTTACCGAAGATCACGGCTATTCGAATAGATTAAACTTCCCTGCAGGGGTGCACCACATAGCCCAACACGCTCGATCCCATTTGGCCGGACACACTTTCCTGGGTCATGCCCGGCCTCGGAAGATCAACACGTCGCAGCCCCACCTAGGCAAAACAGAGAGGCCAGCACGCCGGTCTAAACCTAAGCGCGCAGGGGTCTGGGCCCATCGCCCTGAGCACACCTGCACGTTGTGTGGGCGGCCGAAAGCAGACCTAGCCTAGTGGCGTTCCAGTCCAATTCGGCGCGCGCCGCTCCGTCGCTGACGTCTGAAGTGCTTCGGCTGATACCACGACGTCGGGATACCCATAACTACTCCCACGTAGATGGTTAGTGCGTATAGGCTCGTAGCCAGACTCAGATCAAATACCAAGATCTCGTTAAGCATGTTAAGTATCCGCGAACGCCGAACAGGGCCAGGCCCACC
The DNA here is from genome assembly GCF_018294505.1 of Triticum aestivum. Classification (NCBI taxonomy): domain Eukaryota; kingdom Viridiplantae; phylum Streptophyta; class Magnoliopsida; order Poales; family Poaceae; genus Triticum; species Triticum aestivum. The sequence continues at coordinate 331,184,305 of NC_057795.1, read as the reverse complement.
TGTCTCCTAGGTGGTCTCAACCTGCCCTGTCGCTCCGCCACAAAGTAACAGTCGAGGGCCGTCGGGAACCCAGGCCCACCTCTACCGGGATGGAGCCACCTGTCCTTTCAGCCCCCTCGTAAGAATCACTTGCGGGTACTCAATGAGCTGACCCGACTTTAGTCACCATCTGTATAGTATGTATGTATGTATAGTATATACCCGTGATCACCTCCCAAGTGATCACGGCCCGATAGTATAGCAAGGCAGACTGACAAGAATGTAGGGCCAATGATGATAAACTAGCATCCTATACTAAGCATATAGGATTGCAGGTAAGGTATCAACAGATGTAGCAACAATGTCAGGCTATGCATCAGAATAGGATTAACGAAAGCAGTAACATGCTACACTACTCTAATGCAAGCAGTATAGAGTAGAATAGGCGATATCTGGTGATCAAGGGGGGGGCTTGCCTGGTTGCTCTGGCAAGAGAGAGGGGTCGTCAACTCCGTAGTCGAACTGATCAGCAGCAGCGTCGGTCTCGTAGTCTACCGGAGAGAAGAGGGGGAAGAAATAATGAATACAGAGCAAACAAAGTATCACAACATATAACAAGGCAATACGCGGTGTTCGGTGTGCCCTAACGCGGTAGTAGGTGATACCGGTGAAGGGGGGAAAACATCCGGGAAAGTATTCCCGGGGTTTCGTGTTTTCGGGCAGAGGATCCGGAGGGGGAAGTTGCGGGTTCGATAGGTTAGGGGGGTGTGGCGGACGAACGGACTGCGTATCCGAATTCGTCTCTTCGTTCTGAGCAACTTTCATGTAGAAAGTATTTTAATCCGAGTTGCGGATTAAAAGATATGATTTTCTAAAGATTTTATTAATTTTAAAAGATTTAAATCATTTTTAGAATTTATTTAATTAATTTAATCAACATTATCCAGAATAGTGTCTGCTGACGTCATCATGATGTCAGCATGACGTCAGCAGTTGACTTGGTCAACCTGACGGGTAGGTCCCGTTCGTCATACTCTGATTTAATTAACTAACTATTAATTAGGTTAATTAGTGATTAGGTTAATTTAATTATAATTAATTAACTTAATTAATTCCTTAATTAATTAATTACTTTAATTATTATTGTTTATTTAATTAATTCTGTATATATATTTTTTTCTCTTTTTTTTTATTAAAACATTCTGGGGCTGGGGCCCCCATGTCAGTGGCCCCAGGGGAGGCCTACCGGGCACGGGCAAACGGGTACTAGCCCGCGAGCACAGTGGGGCGAGGCTGGCGGGGCTTGCCCGAGCAGGCGCACGCCCAGGGGCGCGCGGGGCGGCGGACCCGGCAGGGC
>NC_057795.1:331161442-331181552 GCF_018294505.1 Triticum aestivum | reverse complement strand
GTAAGCTTCTCCCTTTTATTTTTTTCTGTTTCTGTTTTTATTTAATATATCTGCAACTTTGTTGAATATAATAAAATACCTAGGCAACTTCAAAAATCACCAAACTATTCCTAGCCCATAGTTGGATTATTTCCAACATGAAACATTTTAGTTTGGAGATATTTGAGCATTTAAATATTTTAAATAATTTTAAATGCCCAAATTCAAATATTTATGATTTAATTCAAAAACCCTAGGATGGCCTAGGAAAATGTGCACCACTTTTGGCAGAGGTTCTGAACCAAGACAAAAATGATGGGCATTTTAGAAGGGCATTTCAGGTTCATTGAAAATTATTTTAGTAACCCTAGTTGGTTTCAGAGGGGACTGGGGGTTCTGTCATCCCCATTTCAAGTTTCTGATGAAAGAGTAAACATGATGCAACACTCTAATGCATGACTAGCTAGGGTGTGACAACTCACCCCCACTCAAAAGAATCTCGTCCCGAGATTTGGGTTCCTCCGGGAAGAAGGCGGGATATTCAAGTCGAAGACGATCCTCCCTTTCCCAAGTTGCTTCATCCTCAGAATGATGAGACCACTAAACTTTGAGGAACTTGATATTCTGACGTCGGGTGGTACGTTCGGCCTGATCGAGGATACGAACGGGGTACTCTCGATATGTAAGATTATCTTGGAGATCAAGCGTTTCGTGGTCCACTCCACGGATAGGATCCGAGAAGCAACGCCTGAGTTGAGAAACGTGGAAGACATCGTGGACTCTGGAGAGATGCGGAGGTAGTTCCAGCTGGTAGGCAACTTCCCCTCGTTTGGAAAGAATGCAAAAAGGTCCAATGTAACGAGGAGCCAATTTGCCTTTGATACCGAAACGATGGGTTCCCTTCAGAGGGGTGACCCGAAGATAAGCCTTCTCGTCAACCTCAAAAGTCATAGCCTTATGTTTTCGGTCATATTGACTCCTTTCACGAGATTGGGCTGTTTTCAACTTTTCACGAACGATGCGAACTTGTTCCTCTGCTTCCTGAATCATATCCGGGCCAAAGAATTGTCTTTCCCCGGTCTCTGACCAGTTAAGGGGTGTTCGACACCGTCGTCCATAGAGAACTTCAAAAGGGGCTTTACCCAAGCTAGATTGATAGCTGTTGTTGTAAGCGAATTCAGCAAATGGAAGGCACTTTTCCCAGTCCATTCCGAATGAGATAACAGAGGCTCGAAGCATGTCTTCTAGAATTTGGTTGACGCGTTCCACTTTACCACTCGACTGAGGGTGGAAAGCGGTGCTAAAGGACAGACGGGTTCCCATAGCATTTTGGAAACTTTCCCAAAATCGAGAGGTGAAAAGGCTTCCTCGATCCGAGTTAATTTCCAAAGGAACACCATGGAGGGACACTATACGGGAGATGTATAAGTCTGCCAATTGACTAGCGGTTATACTCTCACGAACAGGTAGGAAATGGGCTACTTTGGAAAGACGATCGACAACAACGAAGATAGCATTATTCCCTCTCTTGGTCCTGGGAAAACCGGTAATGAAATCCATACCAATTTTATCCCATTTCCATTCAGGAATAGCTAAGGGTTGAAGGGTGCCAGCAGGCCGTTGGTGCTCTGCTTTTACACGACGACAGACGTCGCACTTTGCAATATACTGAGCAATTTCTCTCTTCATCCTAGTCCACCAGAACCTCTGGCGTAGGTCCTGATACATCTTAGTACTACCGGGATGAATGGTGAGAGGGGATTCATGAGCCTCCTTAAGGATCAACTGCCGTAGATGCTGGTTCTTGGGAACCACTAGACGGTTCTCAAAGTACACAACACCATGATCATTTGTGGAGAAACAACTAGCACCTCCGCTAGCAATGTTCTCTTTGATTTTAGATATTCCCTTATCTCGCTTTTGGGCAGCGATGATTTGATCTGTAAGAGTAGGTTTCGCCACCAAGGTGGAAAGAAATCCTTGAGGAACAATGTGAAGGTTAAGCTTCCGAAATTCCTCATGGAGAAGCGGTTGACTTTGTTGTAACATCAGATTGTTACAATAAGATTTACGACTTAGCGCATCAGCCATGACGTTGGCTTTCCCTGGGGTGTAGGTTATTCCTAAGTCGAAGTCTGTGATCAACTCAACCCAACGTATTTGCCTGAGATTCAGATCCGGTTGGGTGAAAATGTACTTCAGACTTTGGTGATCAGTGAATATTTCGCAACGGTTACCGAGGAGGTAATGCCGCCAGGTCTTAAGTGCATAGACTACGGCTGCAAGCTCTAGATCATGAGTAGGATAATTCTCCTCATGTGGGTGCAATTGTCGTGAAGCGTAGGCAATTACGTGTCGATCTTGCATGAGAATGCAACCTAGTCCTTGTCGCGAGGCGTCGCAGTAGATAACAAAGTCTTTGGAGAAGTCTGGCGGTACCAGTACGGGAGCAGAAGTCAGGCGTCTTTTCAGTTCCTGAAAGCTGTGCTCACATTGTGGAGTCCACTCGAACTTCTTATCTTTCTTGAGGAGTTCGGTTAGAGGTTTGGCAACCTTGGAGAAGTTCTCGACAAAGCGACGACAATAGCTCGCTAAGCCCAGAAAACTCCGAACTTGCTTGACCGATTCAGGTGGAGTCCAATTAAGGACGGCTTGAACTCGCTCAGGGTTAACAGCAATACCTTTACCAGATATTACATGACCCAGATAGGTCACTTCTGACAACCAGAATTCACATTTCAAAAATTTGGCATAAAGGCGATGCTCTCGAAGTTTCTGCAACACTAGCCTTAGATGTTCTGCATGTTCTTCCTCATTCTTGGAGTAGATGAGTATATCATCGAGGTAAACCACGACGAATTTATCCAAATACTCCATGAAGATTGAGTTCATTAACCGAGAAAAGGTGGCTGGAGCGTTGGTTAAACCGAAGGACATGACGGTGTACTCGTATTGACCGTAACGAGTAACAAAGGCCGTTTTAGGAATGTCCCCGTTTCTGATTTTGATTTGATGGTAGCCCAACCTCAAATCCATCTTGGAGAAGACTGAGGATCCAGCGAGCTGATCATACAGGTCGTTGATCCTAGGAAGTGGATATTTGTTCTTGATTGTGACCAAATTAACAGGTCGGTAATCTACAACCATCCGGTCCGTACCATCCTTCTTCTTGACGAATAGGACGGGGCAAGCCCACGGAGATGAACTAGGTCGGATGAAACCCTTTTTCAAGGACTCATCGAGTTGCTTCTTAAGCTCGGCTAGTTCTAGGGGTGCCATCTTATAAGGTCTTCTAGCAATCGGAACGGTTCCTGGAATGAGGTCTATTACGAACTCAACATCCCTGTCAGGTGGAACACCTGGCAATTCTTCTGGAAAGACATCCGGGAAGTCACGGACTACCGGAACGTCCTCAAGGTCTGGCAAAGGGCTGGCATTAAGAGAATATAATTGTCGCTTGGCTATTCGGGTCAAGACATTGACTATCTTCCCTGAAGGATGGGTGAGTTGAACAGTCCTAGAGAAGCAATCAATTTTGGCTTGATGAGCTGACATCCAGTCCATACCCAAAATGATATTAATATCTGAAGATTTAAGGGCTATCAAAGACGCGAGGAAAACAAGTCTGTCGACTTGGATTTCATTTCCATGGCTTACTCTAGAAGTTTGCCATTTGGATCCCGGAGTTTGGATTACCATAGAGGTTGGCATATCACCGAATGCGACGTTATGCAAGCGAGCATAGTTTTCAGATATAAAAGAATGAGAGGCTCCTGTATCGAAAAGAACAGATGCCGGGTGGCAATTAACAAGAAGCGTACCGAGAACGACGTTGGGATCCTCTTGAGCTTCTTCGGCAGAGATACAGTTGACATGGCCACGTGAGGCGGTGACCGGCTTGGCGTGGAATATTTTTCCTGTCGGCTTGCCACGGCCAACAGCTTTAGTAGATTGGTTGGGGTTGGTCTGGGGACACTCACGCATATAGTGGCCAGATTCCCCACACTTGAAACAAGTCACGGTACTGGTACGTGGAGGAGCATTATTGGTTGGACCCCCATAGGGCTTGGCCGGTGCAGACTGTTGAACGGGGCGAGGCGCCTGGAAAGATGGCCTCGGTGTGAACCTGGGTGGCAGGGCGGTGTTGGGTACCCACACGCGGCGCTTCTGAGGACCAGCACCGGATGAGGAACCCATATCACGGCCATGCTTGCGTGTTGCGTCATAGTCAGTCTGACCAGTTTCAGCACTGATGGCTTTGTTGACAAGTTTCTGGAAAGTTGTGCACTCATGCAGACGGAGGTCACGACGAAGCTCAGGACTAAGTCCCTTACGGAACCTTGCTTGCTTCTTGGCATCAGTAGACACTTCCTCAGTTGCATATCGTGCGAGATTACCAAACTCCCTGCTGTAAGCATCCACAGAGAGTCGGCCTTGGGTGAAACTGCAAAATTCTTCACGTTTACGGTCCATGAGACCCTCCGGAATGTGATGTTCACGGAAAGCCTCGCTGAATTCAGCCCAAGTAGTGACATGGCCCGCTGGGCGCATAGCTCCATAATTCTCCCACCATAGACTGGCGGGGCCTTCAAGATGATATGCAGCAAAGGTGACCTTGTCAGCCTCCGCTACCAGCGCGGAACGCAGTTTGTGAGCGATACTGCGAAGCCAGTCATCAGCGTCGAGAGGCTCGACGGAGTGGTGGAACGTGGGTGCATGTAATTTGATAAAATCACTGAGTGACACCACGTTAGTCCTCTGATGGTGTGCTGTGTTCTGTTCAATACGCTCTAACAAACGGTTGGTCTCCCGCTTGTTTCTCTCAGCTTCCATCATAACCTCGGCTAGTGAAGGAGGATGAGGCAGATTTACATCCCTGACTTCACTGCCTTCGGCCTGCTCTTGAGGAGCAGGATTAGTGCGCGTGTTGACCATCCTAGGTAAACAAGACAACGATTTGTCAGGATGATAAAATTCCGACATAGGATAAAAATGTAAGGAATAACTCGAAATGCAAGATGATCATCCGTATGACATGGTAGATACAGAAACTGCTTTCTTATTCCATCGTCATACACACCATACAGGGTTTAGTACAAGACCAAACAAAGTACTATTACGGTGAAAAGAGGATTACATCTCATCGGAGGCATTCCAAGCTCCTATACATTATTTTTCTACACCTCCGGAAAGAGTACAAACTAGGTCATATCCCATGAGTCACGCGGGACGATAGACGACACAGCTAGTGCGAACTAGTGATACTACCGTTAACTCAAACCGATCCGTAGTAGTCCTCGTAAAAGTCACCTCCATAGCCTGGAAGCTCAACATGATCATCCGGAAACAGACGATCTCGCGGAGCTTGTGGACCATAGGGGCTAGGATGAGGCCTTGGACCAACAGACGGTGGCCTGCGAGGACCGCGAGGTGGGGTGATGCCTCCTACATCACGCCAAACCATCACGTCTGGCAGAGCAGACCTCACAGGATAGAGATCGCGCATATCTGAGAATCCAGCTTGCACCGCCGGTGCGAACCGAGTCAAAGTGGCCCAGTGGTCAGCACGGGTATTGAAGAGCTCTAACCTCAAGGCCCGATTTTCACGGTCCTTATCCTCGAGCATCTCAGCAGTGGTGCGAGTCCGTGAATCCTCCTGAGTGGGGTCAGCATAAATAGCCTGGAGATACCCTTGTGCTCCCGGAAGTGATCCTGGCATATACCGGAAATCAGAGTCCCGAAATATACCAGATCTGACTCGCATAATGGTCATCATAGAGTAGGCGGCGTCCTGCACAGCCATCTCAATAGTAACCCTGAGTCCATAGGAGCAGTGAAGAGGCTCGGTGGATCCAGGATAAGATGGAAATATCCTGACAGTGCAGAGATACTGGCTTTGATTAAAGTCTCGGAATTGCTCTTCGACCGTGTACTCGGGATACCGGCGGTATCTAGCCTCAGTCATTACCCTGACCAACTTGGCAGTATGGCCGGGTACATCTAGGCATCGAGTCAGGCGAACCACTTGATTGAGGTCGCGAGTGGCCATCTGAAAGCACAATCATAATGCAAGGGCATTAGAATTTCTAGCAAAATTTCAGCAGCATAATAGCTGTAAATGCTCAAAAAGGATTTGAGACATTTGACAAAGGATTTCATACACACTCAACATCATCATATCAAAGTTCTGAGACCATCCCAGCAACATAATGTGGTAGTAGAACTGAACTAGGCTTGTATCCATCAAACTTATAAGGTACTACTGAATAGTAACACGTGATCCTGATAGAGAGAATAGATCCTAATTCCTTAACCCCCGGTGGAAGAATGGACTGACTCAGATCAGAATGTCATAAGATAAAGGAGTAAAAAGAGCCTTACGTTCCAACCCACAAACAATTCCCCTACATATAACTAAAGAATTTCTAGACTCAACATCGACCAGTTTGGCTTGGAGAACCTACAGGCAGTCCGGCTCTGATGCCAACGCTGTCAGGACCCCGACTCGATGTCACATCGATCTAGCCGGTAACACCTCATATCACTTTGCGGCCTCACGCACGGTATCTCCACGGGTGTCGCCTTACCTTGGCCCGGGACCGTTTGCGCCTTTTGGCTCACGTATATGATAGTGTCGCTAGCATCCATATGATAAAGAGCCCGGGCTGACATGACTAGTCGTAAACGCAAAGTGGCACAGACTTACAGGGACAGGCATCCATGACCCAGCTTCGAACGTGTCGGTCATCAGCAAGTGGGTCCGGGCTGTAGCATTGGGCTAGCAGGACTCTGGTAAACCGGGCTGTAGCGGGCTAACAGGACTCCGGTACTCAAAGCGTGACATTTCCCCGAAGGGACAGACACAGGAACGAAGAAGGACACATGCCGGCCAGCCTAAGTGTTCCAGAGCAGTAGCAAGCTACCATGGCTCAGCGGTAACACTAGGAGACATTTCCCGGTAAGAGAGGCTACTAAAGATAAACAACTAGATAGTCAGATCCCACACATACCAAGCATTTCAATCATACACACAATATGCTCGATATGTGCAAATACAACGAAACATCACAACATGACTCTACGACACAAGTACTTTATTTAAGGCTCAGAGGGCCATACATAACATACACAGAGGTACGGGTCTCACGACCCAACATACAAGTCATACGGTCATACAAACCAGCAGCGGAAGTAACTTGTCTGAGTACAGACAACTAGTAAAATAAAAGAGGCTTGGAAAGCCTAGCTATACTACAAGGTCCTTCACAAGCTCAGGGTCACCACCTGGGTCTTTAGCCTACTCGTTGATGTCAACGTCTACATAGAACCCATCAGAAGGGGTTGCAGCGTCTTCTGTAAAAATGTAGATTATAGCAACATGAGTACAAAGGTACTCAGCAAGACTTACATCAGATCCTACATACATGCTTAGTATCAAGAAGGGTTGGTGGAGTTATTGCAGCAAGCCAGCTTTGACTCTTGGCTAGGCTATCCTACGATACTCCAACTTGAAATGGTTTTGCGCACACGAGTCCACTACTCACCACTTCAATACACTACCGAGGATCCACCTCCGTCTTCCTACGGAAGAGCCATCCTCGGCACTCACTCTTATCTTGAGGCTTTTAGTAGTTTCCATTTACTTGTCTATGAACTGTATAGGCAACCAAGTAGTCCTTTACCGCGGACGCGGCTATTCGAATAGATCATGTTAACCCTGCAGGGGTGTACTTCTTCATACATGTTTCCACCACTTAGCGTCTGCACACGACATGTGCTCGGCAGACTTCAAGCGAAAGCCGACGTGGGTGTAGACCACGACCTACCTAAACACTTAAGCCTCTAGTCCAGGTTTATCGCCTATTCAGGTTCCATCCGCAGGGAGTCCGGCCGAGGTTTCCCATACGGCCTCGAACGATGTGAACAGGGTTCCCGAGATACCTAACGGGTATTCGGTACACCCGGCCACGTACCTACCGCATCACAGCCCACCCCTACGGTCAGCACTGTCCACGGCCTCCAGTAGGCTACAAACACCAGAAACTACTTGCAACTCCTGGACAGAGAGCTAGGGTGAATAAGAAGTCGAGCGGGGTCATATTTCAGGGCCCAATGCATGGTAGTAGCTGTATCTTAAATCACACATACAGATCTCAGTGCTTAAGGTCGGCTTCAATGAAACAACCCACCATGTACTCCTACATGGCCTCTCATCGATACCTTTACCAAATCGTGTTCACCACACCACTCTCATTACCGACATAATCATTTCACTCTAGCCCATCACCCAGATGAACCAGACCTGACACGACTCTAAGCATAGCAGGCATAGCAAGGTAGTAACAACACATACATAGGGCTTAATCAACTCCTACACATGCTAGTGGGTTTCATCTAGTTACTGTGGCAATGACAGGTCATGCAGAGGAAATGGGTTCAACTACCGTAGCACACAGCAGTTTGAATCGCGTTGTCTTAATGCAGTAAAAGAGAGCAGGAGCGAGAACATGGGATTGTATCGATATGATCAAATGGTTGGTTGCTTGCCTGATGGTTCGATGCACTGATATGGTTCTTCGTTAGGGTAATCACGGTACTCCTCGGGGGCAGAACCTGTCGCAAGGACATCGATACACAACCATCACCAAACAATGTGCAACAATATGATGCATGCATGAAACATGGCAATATGAGTGTGTTGGGCTAATGCAACTAAACCCAGAAGGGTTTGAACAAATTTGAATCAAGGATTCAAATTTCAAATTCAAATATGGCCTTTTAAAGTGCTTTTCCTTGTTCTGCTTAAAACATCAATTTAACTTGTTTGATCATGCATGAAAATAGTACAGATGGATAGATTGGATTTTTCTGATCATTTTTCATATATAATTTGTCCAATTTGGAGTTACAGAATAAAAGTTATGAATTTTTGAAGTTTAAATAATATTCTGGAATTTCCTGATTTAAATTAAATCCAGAAATATAATTATTGCGCCAGCATGACGTCAGCATGACGTCAGTGGTCAACTGCGGCTGGCTGGAGTCAAACCTGACATGTGGGGCCCACACGTCAGTGACAGGGGGGTTAAACAGAGTTAGTTTAATCCTAATTACTAATTAGTGGCGCTGGGGCCCACTGGTCAGTGTCAGGGGGTTAACTAACAGTGGTTAGCGCTAATCCTAATTAGCTACAGGGCTGGGCCCACCTGTCAGGGACTCAGGGGGGGTTCCTGCCGTGGTCAAAGTGGGTCAAACCCACCGGCGACGTGACGCCGGCGAGGCCCGAGACGGCGGCGCGATGCGGGATCGCGCTACAGGGCACGGGCGAGGCCGTTCTTGGGCTCGTTGGAGAGCTCTTGCTCCCGCGCGTCGAACGGTGGTGGTGGCCGGGCCTGAGGTGGCCGGAGTCGATGGCGGCGAGCTCGGCTGCGGCCGCCGGAGTTCGGGTGCGGTCGGAGTCGGCGTTGCAGGGGGTTTGGGGAGGCGTTGGTGCGTGCTGCGTGCTCCTAGTGAGGCGTGGAGCACGATAGGGTGCTCGGTTGGGCGCTACGGTGATCGTGGCCACGACGGCGACATCGCCGGCGGCGTGGAGCTCTCGGCCAAGGTGGGGCTAAGGCCTAGAGGTCGAAGGAGACCAGGGGAGAAGGGGGAAACGGCTCGGGGGCTCACCGCGGTTGCAGTGGGCGTCGAAGCGGGCTCGGGGACGCGCTGGAGACGGCGAATTCGACGGCGAAGATGGTCGGAGCCCGATGAGGGGAACGGCGACGTGGCGGCGATGCAGGGCTTCCGGAGGCCCGTGGAGCGGTGGGGAGGAAGAGGGGGTTGTGGCGGAGCTTCTGAGCTAGTCGGGGGAGCGAGGGGTGGCCGGAGATGGCTGCTAAGGCGAACGGCGGCGACGGTGGTGTTCGGCCGTGTGAGAGAGAGAGCGAGGGAGAGGAGGGGAGAGCCGAGGGAGAGTGAGAGAGAGCAGGAGGACGGCGTGGCGTCGTCCAGGGGCATCGAGGCAAGGAGGGGAGGGCAGGCAGGCAGGGAGAGAGGTGGCGTGGCGTGGTGGCGCGCGCGCGCGCCGGCCACACTCCCCTCCCTCTGTCGGGACGAAGACGACAGAGGAGGGAGACGGGCTGGGCCGCCTGCTGGCTGGGCCGGCCAGCTGGCTGGGCTGCACAGGGAGGAGCCCAGGTAAGCTTCTCCCTTTTATTTTTTTCTGTTTCTGTTTTTATTTAATATATCTGCAACTTTGTTGAATATAATAAAATACCTAGGCAACTTCAAAAATCACCAAACTATTCCTAGCCCATAGTTGGATTATTTCCAACATGAAACATTTTAGTTTGGAGATATTTGAGCATTTAAATATTTTAAATAATTTTAAATGCCCAAATTCAAATATTTATGATTTAATTCAAAAACCCTAGGATGGCCTAGGAAAATGTGCACCACTTTTGGCAGAGGTTCTGAACCAAGACAAAAATGATGGGCATTTTAGAAGGGCATTTCAGGTTCATTGAAAATTATTTTAGTAACCCTAGTTGGTTTCAGAGGGGACTGGGGGTTCTGTCATCCCCATTTCAAGTTTCTGATGAAAGAGTAAACATGATGCAACACTCTAATGCATGACTAGCTAGGGTGTGACACCATGCCTATCAAGAGGGTAATTTCAGCTGTGTTCTTTGAACAAGAAGCCCCCAAGTGATATATTTCGGAGCTGTGCTCAGCGGGTACCTATGTTTGAGTTGTGCTATGCATCCAACTCTCTTTGGTCCCTGTAATTTGGGCGTCAAGCCTCTTTAACTAAGATGATAATGAAGTCTCAGTTTCGAAGAAGTAAACGACAGAGGCCCTAAATTATCAGGCATGCCAGCTTTATTATATTAATCATAATATATACATTGTCAAAAATATGTACATCACAGGATCCAGTGGCTCGGGTGTAATATGGCCCAAGATGGGCAATATTCCATGGTTGGTGGGTCTCCTCCTCCGACGTGTGTGAGTCCTTGTGATCTTGAACATCGATAAGGTAGTATGACCCGTTGTTCAGATTTTTGCTGACCACAAAGGGCCCTTCCCAAGGTGGGGATAACTTGTGCATATCAGATTGATCCTGGATAAGCCGGAGCACCAAGTCGCCTCCTTGAAAGGTTCTGGTTTTAACCTGGCGGCTGTGATAACGGCGTAAATCTTGCTGGTAAATCACCGAACGAGCCGCTGCAAGGTCACGCTCCTCATCTAACAGGTCAAGTGCATCCTGAGGTGCTTTCTCATTGTCAGCTTCAACATAAGCCACTACACGGGGTGAGTCAAGACGGATGTCACTAGGGAGAACCGCCTCTGCTCCGTAAACCATGAAGAAAGGTGTGTAACCCGTAGATCTGTTGGGGGTAGTATTGATGCTCCATAACACGGAAGGTAATTCCTCCACCCAACAACTTGGCGTCCTCTGCAAAGGAACTATAAGCCGGGGCTTGATGCCTTTCAAAATTTCTTGATTGGCTCTTTCAGCTTGACCATTGGATTGGGGGTGAGCTGCCGATGATAGTCAAGTCGAATATGCTCACGTTGACAGAACTCTTTCATAGCACCCTTGGACAGATTTGTGTCATTATCAGTTATAATGTTGTGGGGGAAACCGAAGCGAAAAATCACCTTTTTAATGAATTGAACCGATGTTGCCGTGTCACATTTATTGGCGGGCTCTGCTTCAACCCACTCTGTGAATTTGTCAACCGCCACCAAAAGATGGGTCTTTTTATCCTTGGACCTTTTGAAAGGCCCAACCATATCAAGCCCCAAGACTACAAACGGCCAAGTGATTGGAATCATCCTCAACTGTTGAGCCGGCACATGAGCTCGTCATGAAAATTTCTGACAACCATCACATTTACTGACCAAATCCTCTGCATCAGCATGAGCCGTCAGCCAATAAAATCCATGACAAAAAGCTTTAGCCACAAGAGACTTAGAACCGGCGTGATGACCGCAATCCCCTTCATGAATCTCACGAAGAACTTCATGACCCTCTGCAGGAGATACACAACATTAAAACGCCCAGTAACATTACAATGGTGTAACTCTCCGTTGAAAATTGTCATCGGTTTAGACCGTCGGGTTATCTGCCTGGCCAAAATTTCATCCTCGGGTAACTCTCCCTGGGTCATATAATCCAAATATGGAACTGTCCAATCAGGAATCACATGAAGAGCCGCCACCAATTCCGCTTCCGGGTCAGGAATAGCCAGATCTTCCTCTGTAGGCAATTTGACAGAAGGGTTATGCAGAATATCCAAGAAAGTGTTAGGTGGCACCGGCTTACGCTAGGACCCTAACCGGCTTAAGGCATCAGCCGCCTCATTTTTCTTGCGATCAATGTGTTCCACTTGATAACCCTTGAAGTGCCTAGCAATAGCGTCAACCTCGCGGTGATAAGACGCCATGAGTGGATCCTCATAATCCCATTTGCTTGAAACTTGCTGAGCCACGAAGTCTGAGTCGCCGAAATATCTCACCCGGCTTAAATTCATCTCCTTAGCCATCCGAAGAACATGGAACAAGGCTTCATACTCAGTTGCATTGTTAGTATAGGGAAACATCAACCTTAAAACATAACAAAACTTATCACCTCGAGGGGAATCTAAGACAACTCCAGCCCCGAGCCTTCCAATTTCCTGGACCCATCAAAGTGAATAGTCCAATATGTGTTATTTGGCTTCTCTTCAGGCATCTGTAGCTCCGTCCAGTCATTGATGAAATCCACAAGTGTTTGAGACTTGATGGCTGTGCGAGGCATATACTTCAAACCATGAGGTCCAAGCTCAATGGCCCACTTGGCTACCCGACCTGTGGCTTCTCTGTTTTGAATAATATCCCCTAAGGGAGCAGAACTAACCACGGTGATGGGATGATCCAAAAAATATTGCTTAAGCTTCCGACTGGCCATTGAACACCCCATATACGAGTTTCTACCAGTGCGGATGCCTCTGCTTGGACTCAATAAGCACTTCACTGATATAGTAAACTGGTCGTTGAACCAGATATTCCTTGCCTGCTTCCTTTCGTTCCACCACAATAGCTACACTGACAGCCCGGGCATTAGCAACCACATATAATAACAACGGCTCCTTATCAATAGGAGCAGCGAGGAATGGCGGCTCAGCTAGCTGTTTCTTCAAAGCTTCAAACGCATCATTAGCAGCATCACTCTAGACAAAGTGATCTATTTTCTTCATCCTCTGGTACAGTGGTATGGCCTCCTCACCCAACCGGCCTATGAACCGGCTTAAGGCAGCAATATGACCCGCTAGACATTGAACATCATTGATACACGCCGGCTTTGCTAAGGAGGTAATGGCCTTGATCTTCTCCGGGTTAGCTTCAATGCCTCTATTAGAAACTAGAAAACCCAAGAGCTTACCTGCTAGCACACCAAAAATGCACTTGACCGGGTTAAGCATCATCTTGTAGACCCAGAGATTGTTGAAGGTCTCCTTCAAATCATCTATCAAAGTTTCCTTCTCTCTGGATTTCACCACAATATCATCCACATAAGCATGAACATTGCGCCCAATCTGACTGTGAAGGCAATTCTGCACACATCGCTGGTAAGTCGCCTGAGCACTCTTGAGCCCAAAAGGCATAGACACATAGCAGAAGGATCCAAAGGGAGTTATAAAAGTTGTCCTGTCCTGGTCTTTAACTGCCATCTTGATCTGATGATAACCAGAATAAGCATCCAAAAAACTCAAACGCTCACAACCCGCCGTAGCATCAATGATTTGATCAATACGAGGGAGAGCAAAGGGATCAGCCGAACAGGCTTTGTTTAAGTGCGTGTAGTCCATGCACATACGCCAAGTGCCATTCTTCTTAAGTATCAGCACCGGATTAGCCAACCACTCAGGATGAAAGACTTCAATAATGAACCCAGCCGCCAAGAGCCGGGCCACTTCTTCACCAATGGCCTTACGCCTCTCCTCATTGAACCGATGAAGGAATTGCTTGACCGGCTTAAATTTGGATCAATATTATGAGTGTGCTTAGCAAGTTCCCTCGGTACACCTGGCATATCAGAAGGTCTCCATGCAAAGATGTCCCGGTTCTCATGGATGAACTCGATGAGCACGCTTTCCAATTTTGGATCCAGGTTAGCGCTGATACTGAACTGCTTGGCTGAATCGCCAGGAACAAAGTCAACCAGCTTAGTGTCATCAGTCGACTTAAACTTCAATACCGGATCATGGTCTGTAGTTGGCTTTTTCAAAGACGTCATATCCGCCGGATCAACGTTGTCTTTGTAAAACTTCAATTCCTCTGTTGCACAGACAGATTCAGCATAAGCAGTGTCACCTTCTTCACACTCCAAAGCTATTTTCCGGCTTCCATGCACTATGATGGTCCCCCTTGTAACATAACAGGGCCATGCCATGAACTTGGCATAAGCTGACCATCCAAACAGAGCATGATACGGGCTCTTAATCTTGACCACTTCAAAGGTTAACCTCTCGGCCCTGGAATCATGTTCATCCCCAAAGGCTACTTCTAGATCAATCTTGCCTACAGGATACGCCGACTTACCAGGCACCACTCCATGGAAAGTAGTATTGGACGGCTTAAGACTTTTATCAGTCAACCCCATGCAGCGGAAAGTATCATAGTAAAGGATATTAATGCTGCTACCCCCATCCATGAGTACCTTAGTGAATTTGTATCCACCAACTTGAGGCGTCACCACCAAAGCCAAGTGACCCGGATTATCAACCCGGGGCGGGTGATCCTCTCGACTCCACATAATGGGTTGCTTAGACCATTGCAAGTAATGGGGAACTGCCGGCTCAACAGCGTTCATAGCCCTTTTATGGAGCTTCTGATCCCACTTGCATAAACTTGTGGTGAAGATGTGGTACTGCCCGCTATTCAACTGCTTCGGATGACTTTGATATCCAGACTGCTGCTGCTGCTGAGCCCCCTGACCAGATTGTTGATTGTATCCACCCTAATTACCTTGATGGTTTTGGTGGCCCTTGAGACCGGAACTAGAACCGCCACCACCGTAACCCGGACTTTGTGAGCCGGAACCTAAGCCGCCATTCAGGCCATGGCCGTGCTGGAAAAGATGAGACTCCTTGAGCTGCTTCATGATAAAGCAATCCTTCCACAAATGCCTAGATGGTCTTTCCTTTGTTCTGTGCCTTGGATGCGACTAGTTCATCAGTGCTTCTAGGTTGACCTCTCCTCCTACAGACTGAACTGGTCTCCCCTTATGACGCTGGTTATAATTCTGCGTGTTGGTATTGGCCACAAAATGCAAACTATTATCAGCCTTGCGCTTACCATTGCCCCCCTGACCTGTCGGGTTATGATGCTGCCCCTTGGTGTTGCCACTCTTCTTTCCCTTTCTCGGCCTTTCATCATCAGACTCAGGGTCTGTCGGATATCAGGTTCCAGAAAAACCCTTAAGGTTCGAACACTGGGGTGCGCACGAAGATTTCCTCCTACCGAAACACGCCCTCAACCTCGCTGCGATTTCTAAGCTAGCACGATGAACTCATAGCACAAGAGACAAGATTTATACAGGTTCGGGCCACCGTTGTGGTGTAATACCCTACTACTGTGTGTGGTGGTGGATTGCCTCTTGGACTGATGATGAACAGTACAAGGGAAGAATAGCCTCGTGAGGAGGGGTGTTCTTGAGTTGGTGAGGTGTTCTGCCTGGGAAGGATTCAATCCCTCTCTATGGTGGTGGCTAGCCCTATTTATAGAGGCCCTGGTCCTCCTCCCAAATATTTAGCGGGAAGGGCTCCAACAACGGCCATTTTGAAAGGGGACAGCTAGTACAAGCTATCCTAACTAAAGGTGGTCTTTGCCTGCCAAATGCGCTGGTGGTGACGCCGCCTTGGGCTCCACGATGGCTAATTTTTTTTAACTAATACATTTTTTTATTAATTTACAAAAATATTATGCGTAAAAAATTATTTTCAAAAATAATACACCGTCGGCCCACAGCAGGCCGACTGGTCCTAGTCGGCCCACAGTAGGCCGACTGGGTTCCTATCTGCTTGCTGCAGGCCGATTGGCCTGTCGGCCACCAGATCCAAGTCCAGTCGGCCAACTGCCGGCCGATAAGGTCCAGTCGGCCTGCTGTGGGCCGACAGGAACTAATTGGCCAGCTGTGGGCCGACAGGGACTAATTGGCCTGCTGTAGGCCGACTGGTGCATGCATACCACATCACTTTTTTTTGACCCGTACGTCTTTTTTCAAAACTATGACATATTTTCCCGCCAGCTTGTTCCTGCCACCCATTTCTCATCCACCTGTTTCCCGCCATATGTTCCCGCCAACTCTTTCCCGCCACTCGTTTCCCGCCATATGTTCCCGCCAACTCTTTCCCGCCATATGTTCCCGCCAACTCTTTCCCGCCACTCGTTTCCCGCCAACTGCTGTCGTTCTTTCCCACCATTTTCTCCTCTCTACTTATAAAACCCCCTTCAGACGGAGGTGGATAAGCATTCCAGTGTAGTTTACTTGAGATGTCCCATTATCCTTTCGATCGTAGTTTTCACCCTGGGATGAGCAGGACTCTTCTGAGCCTAGCTACTGATTTCAGGATGGACAATAGGATAGTTCCATGGGACGAACTCACCGGTAGTGACACCATAATGATTGAGTTGGCTCACCAATTACGTAGGTCTGGGTGGCCTGAAAGGACGTACGAAGAGGTACGTAAAGAACTTCTTAGGATACATGAAAGGTGGAAGAAGGTGGTGGTGCCGAAGAGTGAATCTTTCAGAAGGCTTTCAGCAAATAATCCATTATTATGGATTGAGGAGAGCGAGGACGAAGATGATATCTTCATGCCACCGCTTTCAGGTTCTGCATCTTGGAAGGGCAAGAGCTCTTCATCGTCGAAGGGCAAGGTTTCTTCATCGTCAAAGGGCAAGAGTTCTTCATCATCAAAGGGCAAGAGTTCTCCATCGATGGAGGATGACGATGATGACTTCATGTAGTTTTATGTTGTATGTTGTAAGTTCACTCGTACGTACCGTTTAATTTAGATGTAGTTCTATGTAGTTGTTTGTACTGTCTTGTTGTACGAGCATTCTGTTCTATCTAAATATGATGTTGTAGTTCGGATAACATAGTACTAAAATAGAGTAGGCATATGTCTCATACATAAGTACATAGTCATTTGTCTCATACATAGAATAGACATAAGTCTCACACATAAATAGATGGTAATGTCTGTACTGATAGATAGAAGCATCAGTGACGATGTCTGGCCTGGCGGGGAGGCGGATCTGGAATCGGCGTCCATCCCCATCTGTCAGGTGCCCTAATTGGACGCGGTACAATCTCAGACTCTTCCTGGTCATGCTGTGTATCCTGTGTGGGGCCTGGTGGAGGAGTCGAAAACATGTTCATCCAGTGGGTGTGCTGCGACATCGGAGCCTGTATGTGATCCTCGGGATGATGATCACTCCCCCACGTATCATGTGATGCCGACATAGACGCATGATATCCATAGGCTCCTGCACGACGAAACTTTAAGTCATGAAGTCTGATGCCGCCTGAACTAATATTGAAAACAATAAATATGAAGACACACACCTGCTGCCTGTCACGGCTGCTCTGGCTCAAACATGAAGCTCGACGAGGGACCGTGGTGCTGTGGCTGTGGAGAAAACACGAAGCTCGACGTGGGACCATAGTGATGTGGATGCTGCCACGATGAACTGCCAGGTTGTTCAGGAGGGGGTGGCCTGGTCGTCGGCTGATGTGCTAGACGTGGACGTGGTTGATGTCGGTGCATGGAGGGACGCGGCTGCTGTGGTTGGTGCTGAACAATGTCGCTTCTCCGGGTGCACGTGATAGCCTTGTAGACAGCCCGTATTTTGTTCTGCATCCATTCCAAGAACGGTTGTATGACAGGACGGTGATGAAGAAGAGGTCCTGAAGACAGTGATCGTCCAAAGGTGGTCACGTCGTTGTAGAGTTCATTTGTCAAGGTAGCCTGCAAATTTTCAGGACGATTATTAAGTATGCAAGCCAATGTATGTGACAACATTACTTAAAGAAAATATATCTTACCGCGTACTGCCTAGAGCCTGAAGTATCATAGCTCGGGTACGTATCCGACGGAGTAGGATTAGGTATCTCCTCTGGGTGAGAGTGCTCAACGATGCGTAACCGTGTTCCGCTCATGTAGCGCCGCAAATAGAGATTGAATTCATTGAGTTCAAAATTATTATCCTCGTTCCATAGATTTGTGTTTGCTGTCTCCCATTCTATAACATACGGCTCTAGTCTTACTAGCCACTCAGCAGTTGTCCTAGTCACGCCCTTCCTTGTTGTCCTAAAATTGTGGTGTGTGTTCAACAATTACCTAAAGCTTCGAATGGAGTACTATGAAAGATAATGCAACATTGAAAAACTGGTTAATACCTGTGGATGTGGTCTGGCACCGGGTTCTCTATAGGGGGAGGCAGCTCCAACTGCAGAAGACCAAATTGTCTCATAACCCTCTGTTGTGCCATCTCCTCAACGAAGACATCAAAGATGATCTTTGATTTTGTCATCCAGTAACCTCGGCCCCTTGTGCATAGCACGGACATACCACCAGGGTATCTCGCTTGTATGGCTGCTTCCGTATAGGGCTGCCAGATGACCCCGGTGTACGCACCGAACTGCTCGTTCAATGTTGTGTATGCTTTCCTGGTCTGATCACTAGCAAAGCGTCTCTGCAGAAAACAAAAGTTAGTATCTGCTAGCATCGAACTATCTCTTGTGCAGGAAAAAGTTGTATTAAACTACAACATGGTGCATACCTTGCGACGTGTCCAACACAGACCGAAAGTAGGCATGTCGATGCCGTCAACATCAAACATGGCGTCTATAGGCTCATGAACACGTACATCTGGTCGCCCTATAGAGAACCTCTCCCACGACCACAGCTGTAGGAATAGAGGGCATCCAAGAAGGGCTGGCTTTTTCGATCTAAGCTGGCAAGCGTTGCACATACCTCGGTATGTAGCCGCCAAGACTGCCGAACCCCAACTCCTCTGTCTGATCTGATCTGCCGTCTGAGCGCTCGCTATCTCGACTGCCATAGGGATGTAGAGCGCGCTAATAGTGGTGACATGGTTCTCTGTGAACATCACCTTCCCGAAAAGCCACATTAAGTAGGCCTCCAGGCTCCGAGTGATCTGTTCTGCAGTCAACGGCGCCTGGAAGTTCTGGATCTGCATTAAGCAAAGAGAAAGTTTTAGTAAGCCTCATTTATTTTTTATAAAACCGTATGCACGATAACTTGAAGATAAGAGGTAGGGCAAATTACCCGGAAATTGAGCAACCACGCATACATAGGACCGTGATGCTCCCATACCGGATCCGGAGCATCCGGAAAAACACCGTGAAAACGTTGTGTAAGAGCTTGCTCCCAACCAGCTGGTGCATCCAACGGTCCTATGGCATGACCTGCCAACGGTAGTCCGAGCAAAAGTGACACATCCTCAAGAGTAGGAGCCATCTCTCCCCATCGGAAGTGAAACGTGTGGGTCTCTGGCCTCCAACGGTCCACTAAGCAGCTCAGCAAGGACCCGTCGATGGCGAGGCGTTTCTCACCCGGGATAGACTCAACCAGACGCGCGAAAGGTAAAAGGCCGGCCCATTTCAACCTTCATCAGAGAACATTTTAGTTAGTGTCTCCCATTAATATGCATGTTAGTGTGCAAATTAATAAAGCACGTACCTCTGTAGCCATCCTGGGTGTATCCTCCAGTTTTCCTTAGGAGAGCGAGTGACCAGAGGCTCAAGCTTGCGCTCATACCATATCGCAGCACGATGAACCCTATCAATGTCCCCATTCAGCAACCACAGTCCCGACATCCCTGCATATAAAAAATTCAGAACATAGTGTCACACTTAATACAAATTCAGAACATAGTGTCACACTTAATACAAATTTAGAACATAGTGCACACTTAATACAAATTCAGAACATAGTGTCACACTTAATACAAATTTAGAACATAGTGTCACACTTAATACAAATTTAGAACATAGTGCCACACTTAATACAAATTCAGAACATAGTGCCACACTTAATACAAATTCAGAACATAGTGCCACTCTTAATAC
>NC_057795.1:331155829-331161164 GCF_018294505.1 Triticum aestivum | reverse complement strand
CTCCAGTTTTCCTTAGGAGAGCGAGTGACCAGAGGCTCAAGCTTGCGCTCATACCATATCGCAGCACGATGAACCCTATCAATGTCCCCATTCAGCAACCACAGTCCCGACATCCCTGCATATAAAAAATTCAGAACATAGTGTCACACTTAATACAAATTCAGAACATAGTGTCACACTTAATACAAATTTAGAACATAGTGCACACTTAATACAAATTCAGAACATAGTGTCACACTTAATACAAATTTAGAACATAGTGTCACACTTAATACAAATTTAGAACATAGTGCCACACTTAATACAAATTCAGAACATAGTGCCACACTTAATACAAATTCAGAACATAGTGCCACTCTTAATACAAATTCAGAACATAGTGCCACACTTAATACAAATTCAGAACATAGTGCCACACTTAATACAAATTCAGAACATAGTGCCACACTTAATACAAATTCAGAACATAGTACTGCTAGCTTAGGTTCTTCCTCTCCCTCTTACTCCTCTGTTTCCTCTACCTCCTCTTCATCCCTGGTTGCCTCGTCCACGCCCAGTGACGAAAGTGGGACAATTAGTGTCCCTATGGCCAAATTCATTGCATAGAATGCATTGCCTAGTCGGACCTCCTGCTTCAGATTCGTCCATATCATTCCGGATGCGCTGACACTGCTGTCTGCCTCTACTTGTACGCATATGCTCTGGGTTTGGAATGTAACGCCTTTCAGCGGGGTTGACGGTGTTGAAATTACCCATTGATCGAAAACCCATCAGCTCACCAGTCCATGTATTGAGGACAGACTCTTTCAGAAAATATGGAGACACAAACGATATTGCATCCATTCCAAGCTGCCCGCAAGCAGCTAGTACATCTGAGCAAGGTAGGTGAAGCAATTTTGGTTTGTTGCATGTGCACTCACACGCTAGCCAGGCTTCATTACCAATTTTCACCTCATGCGTCCTCAACTCATTTGCACATCCAAATTTGTTATTGGCTAAGCGGACCTCAAACCTTCTTTCTTGATTACCGATGGCGACTACACTGTGTGACCTAGCTTTTTGCATCTTGTTGTCCATGTACTTTGTGACTCTTTCACAATACCGTGTATTCGGGTTGTTGAAGATATGTTGCTCTGCTTTTTGACGTCTATCTCTGAAATACTTGACGGTGCCATAGAAAATACCCTCAATGATGGCTGTAAGTGGCAATGCTCGGTTTCCTCTGAGGACAAAATTGTATGTTTCCGCGAGGTTCGTTGTCATGACACCGTACCTTGCTCCATGTGTGTCATGTAGCAAAGACCACCTCTCCAGAGGCTCATGCTCTATCCACTGCTCGAAGGTTTTAATCGACCTCCCAAGCCTTCTCCTAGTACCAGGTAGGTCAAAGCCTGGCAAGTCACATAGCCCAATAGGCTCCTCCTCCACGGCCGTTGTTCCTGTTGCCAACTGTGCAGCTACTGCTTCAACATGTGCCCTCACCGCTGCATCTCTTGCAGCTTTCCTGTCCCTCACGTGTCTCTGCGTGCACACATTAAGTCTGTCGCGTATCAGATTGTACTTCCATAACTGGTTCTGCTTGCAGAGTTTTTTGAACAGATTCATCAGGTTCTTATTTCTGAACTGCGAGAAGAAATTAGCCCCCAGATGGCGCATGCACCAACGGCTCTGCAAGTCCTGCCATGGAACTTGTTCCTCAGGGCCTGGGTTTGTAAGTGTCCTTATCGCACTGAGTATACCTGCGTGCCTGTCATGAAGGATGCACACATTGGGCTTCTCCTTCACAACTGATATTTTCAACTGCCTGAAGAACCATGTCCAACTTTCAATGTTCTCACTCTCCACAAAAGCAAATGCGAGTGGGACGACTTGATTTTGGCCGTCTTAACCTATGGCTGTCAGGATCTGACCCTTGTACTTGCCTGTGAGAAAAGTATCGTCAACACATATCACCGGTCGGCAATGCCTGAAAGCTTCGATGCATACACTAAAAGAGAAGAATAGGCGATGCAGCACCCTCACAGTTGGGAACTCTGGCATGAACATGTCTTGGATATCGATATAGGTGCCTGGATTCTGCTGCTGCAGGGTGTGGAGGAGTTGGACAACAGAGTCATATGCATCAAAATAAGAACCAAATCTCCTCTCAAGTGCCGCATGCTTAGCCCTCCAAGCCTTTCCATAAGAAATACTGTACTTGAACCTGGCAAAGACTTTTGTCTGGACTGCCTTCACTTCCATAGCTTTGCCTTACACTATCTCATCGTAAAACAACCGAGCTATAAGCATGGATGAAAGGTTGGCATGATCTTGAGGGATGCAGGGAATAAGACAAGTGTGATTAACTAAGTCACTTATCACCCAACTTGTGCCATACTTAGGGAGAAAACCGTGCACCCTAGCGGGACAATCTGCATTCTTGCATACCATTGTCAGGAATTTCTGACTGGACACCTGAGTTGTGAAAACCCTTTGCGTGGACATTGCCCAATTAATTATTGCATCCTTCAAGGCTTGCTTGTTCGGATACATAGCACCCGATGCAATATTGTTCTGATGATATTGCCAGGCTGA
Organism: Triticum aestivum; assembly: GCF_018294505.1. NCBI lineage: Eukaryota > Viridiplantae > Streptophyta > Magnoliopsida > Poales > Poaceae > Triticum > Triticum aestivum. Next base: position 331,158,590 of record NC_057795.1, on the reverse strand, counting down.
ATCATGTCCATCATTCATGGTCATTGCAGATGAGAAATCATGATTCCACCATGCAGGATTCGGGACCTCCGCTGCATTTTCTTCTTCATCTGACTCGCCAGAATCATCCGCATAACCCCTTTCAACATCAGTGTCTTCTTCTTCCATCTGGTCCTGCATGTGCCCATCTACCTCATCAGTGTCAACCTCGCCATTGTATTCACCATCGGCATTTCCCCCTTCTACCTGACTATTCTGCCCTGGTTCATAACCATAAGCATTTCCTCCTTCTACCTGACTGCTCTGTCCTTGTTCGTAACCATCATCTCCAGCATTTGACATAGATAGCCGCCTACCAACACTGCTCTGCCCAGGATCATTGCCACCTTGGCCTTCATGTGCAGTTACCCCCTTCACGACGGGAAGCACTAAAGCAATAGGCTTGCATCCCCTTCATTCACAACCTTGTAACCACCGCACCCAATCGGAGTCTCGCTCTATTGGCCTCAAATAAAAGTAAATTATTGTACTTGACCGTGTCCACAATGCATGAACACCGACGGTGTATGTTTCAGTATTAGGACCTAAACTTGCCACAATCCATTCTTTCAACTGACTGACAGACCATGTTTGAGGTGCGCTCATTGGCACATCTATGTGAGTAAATTCACTCAGATCAGCTCCCATCTCAGTTGTTTGGACAGTACCAGGACCGTAGTAAAATCTGATGTTCACTACATCATACATCTCGACTTACCTATTTTTTTCACAACGAAATACAATTATTAAGCAACAACTTAAAATACCCGCACTAACAAATATTAGGCACTACACATCCACATATTACCGGAGCAACTACAAATATTGACACTCCTAAATACTACACATCCACATATAGTCCGGAATATTACCGGAGCAACTACACATTTTTACACAACTAATTAGTTGACATCTAAATAAAATGCTCACCGAAACCGGAACGGGAAAATAAAATGCTCACCACGACCACCTAAATATTTACATTTACTACTCGAGCAAATAATATTCATATAGTCCGAAATATTACCGGAGCAACTACACATTTTTACGCAACCAATTAGTTGACATCTAAATAAAATGCTAACCGAAACGGGAAAATAAAATGCTCACCACGACCACCTAAATATTTACGTTTACTACTCAAGCAAATAACAATAATTGCATGCAACTTTGAAAAATAAATGTTTGCTCAAATATACCCTTGAAGCGTGTGCGCGAACGACGAACGGCGGCCTTCAATCACCGGAACCGGAGCCGGAAACTCCACCAAACTACAGCAGCTTCACCTCCACCACCACCTCCACCTCCACCACCGCCACAACCTCCACCTCCGCCTCCACAACCTCCACAAATGAGCTGAAAAAATGCTCCAACAAAATCTTCACCACAACCACCACAACCTACCCCATCAGTAGATCGAGGTGTCTTTTGGCTCCTCTAGCTAAGTAGAACCCATTCACGGTGCCAAATCCGCAAAAAACGGGTCATTTTGGTGTATTAATTGGAGCTATTTCGTGTAAGAGAGAGGAGGAACCAAGAACAGAGAAGAACAGAGGTGGTGGGGAAAGGAAACCGGAAGGAGGAAGGAGAAAAGAGGCAGCGCGCTGGGGTTGGCTCCCTATCGGCCAGCAGCTGGCCGATCGGTCGGCAGCTGGCCGACTGGGTCGCCCGTGACCCAGCCCATGCCGACAGCTCCCGGGGCGACGTGGCCCGGCCAATAGTCAGCCCACGCGTGGCCGATTGCCCACCTGTCGGCCTGCAGTTGGCCGAGAAGCCCCTGTCGGCCTGCAGCTGGCTGACTAGGCTCAGTCGGCCAGCTGCTGGCCGATTGGATAATATTTTCGAAAAATATTATATCAGCGTAATATTTTTGTAAATTAATAAAAAAATGTATTATTTAAAAAAAATTAGCTCCACGATGACCTCTGTCCTGTCGTCCTGCTGGTCTTTGTCTTGTTGCACCGATATGGAAACCTTTGCATGATGCCTCGGTACTCCATGCCTGCGCTTGCCCCCCTTTAGCACCAAAGAGGAAACGAGGACACTGCGCGGGCTAGCGCCCGCCTGGCCTTGGTCATCATGGCTTGCGTCATGGGCACCTCTCAAGGTACCCCTTGCCTTGATCTCTTTACCTCCTCGCGAGCCTGTCTGGTGAGGCTGCCCCTGAGGCGGCCTTGTGTCGTCCACCCCGCGAGGCTTGGCCCCTCGCGAGGGTCTTGAGTGTTTGGTTGATGAAGACGGGCCGTACTGGCACTACGGGCCGAACGAAAAAAAATTTGTCATACATATGACACTTCTATGACGATAATTGTGACAAACCCCGGTATCATCATAGATGTGGTGGGCTCCTACTTCCATGACAAAAAATCATGACAGAAAATGGGCTTTTCATCCTGGGCGGGCCGGAGACGCAGGTGCATGACATTCTTTGGGCCGTCCATGACGGAAAAAACCGTGGTAGAAGCGAGGGGGAGGAAAATTTAGGGGAGTTGCCGGTTACGGTGGGAGGTCGGGGGCTGAGCGATGCGCGTTTCTCTCATACATGTACGCGCGTGTGTGCGAGGCATTGGCTCTAACTGAACCCGAGCGAGGCGTTGGGCTCTAACTGAACTCGAGTGATTGCACTGCAGGCTACGCGTTACTGAACCCGAGGGATTGATCGATGGCTATTAACTAAACCCGATGGAGCGATTCATTCGCTACTACTGCTAACTGAAGCCGATCGATTGGATGAACAGTGAGC
>NC_057795.1:331093284-331154848 GCF_018294505.1 Triticum aestivum | reverse complement strand
GATCAACAGGACCCCCGTTTCGACCGTAGGAAGTCCGTTTCATCCGTTTTGCGGTACGCCACACCCCTCCCGATAAACAGGACCACATTTTTGACCATAGGAGGTCCATTTCCTCCGTTTTGCGGTACGCCACACCCCTCCCGATTAACAGGACCATGTTCCGAATGTAGGAGGTCCGTTTCCTCCATTGTGCGGTACACGAGGCCTCGTTTCCATCGCCTGTTCCGTCCAAGCCCTCCCGATGAACACGACCACACATTTCGTTCCGACCCAGCCAGTTGGCTCCCCATGAACACGACGACGACACTATTTCTCCGTTCCGACCCAGCCATGTACGTATGCGCGAGTAGGTGTTTGAGACCCTGCCCGTATGTATGTACGTGGCCGTATTTTCTTTCTTGAACCCTCGTCGTTGTACGTACGTGTACATGTGATACGTCTCCAACGTATCTATAATTTTCGATTGCTCCATGCTACTTTATCTATTGTTTTAGCAATATTGGGCTTTATTATCCACTTTTATATTATTTTTGGGACTAACCTATTAACTGGAGGCCCAGCCCAGATTTGTTGTTTTATGCCTATTTCAGTGTTTCGAGGAAAAGGAATATTAGATGGAGTCAAAACGGAACGAAATCAACTAGAGAAGTTATTTTTGGAAGGAAAGCAACCCAGGGAACTTGGACTGCACGTCAGGGGAGATATGGGCTGCCCATGAGGGTGGGGGGCGCGCCCACCCACCCCCCCCCTCCCCGGCGCGCCCCCTACCTCGTGGGGCCCTCGTAGCTCCATCGACGTACCCCCTGCACCCATATATACCTACGTATCGTAAAACTTCCAGAACATAAGATAGATCGGGAGTTCCGCCGCTGCAAGCCTCTGTAGCCACCAAAAACCGCTCAGGAGCCTGTTCTGGCACCCTGCCAGAGCGGGATCCCATCACCGGTGGCCATCTTCATCATCCCGGCGCTATCCATGACGAGGAGGGAGTAGTTCACCCTCGGGGCTGAGGGTATGTACCAGTAGCTATGTGTTTGATCTCTCTCTCTCTCTCGTGTTCTTGAGGTGATATGATCTTGATGTATCCCGAGCTTTGCTATTGTAGTTGGATCTTATGATGTTTCTCCCCCTCTACTCTCTTGTGATGAATTGAGTTTCCCCTTTGAAGTTATCTTATCGGATTGAGTCTTTTATGAGAACACTTGATGTATGTCTTGCCGTGATTATCTGTGGTGACAATGGGATATCATGTGCCACTTGATGTATGTTTTGGTGATCAACTTGCGGGTTTCATGACATTGGGAACCTATGCATAGGAGTTGGCACACGTTCTTGACTCTCCGATAGAAACTTTGGGGCACTCTTTGAAGTACTTTTATGTTGGTTGGATGAATCTGAGATTGTGTGATGCATATCGTATAATCATGCCCAGGGATACTTGAGATGACAATGGAGTATCTAGGTGACATTAGGGTTTTGGTTGATTTGTGTCTTAAGGTGTTATTCTAGTACGAACTCTTTTATAGATTGATCCAAAAGAATAACTTTGAGGTAGTTTCGTACCCTACCATAATCTCTACGTTTGTTCTCCGCTATTAGTGGCTTCGGAGTGACTCTTTGTTGCATGTTGAGGGATAGTTATATGATCTATCTATGTTATTATTGTTGAGAGAACTTGCACTAGTGAAAGTATGAACCCTAGGCCTTGTTTCCTATCACTACAATACCATTTATGCTCACTTTTATCATTAGTTACCTTGCTGTTCTTATTATTTCTGATTACAAATACCTTTATCTACCATCCATATTGCACTTGTATCACCATCTCTTCGCCGAACTAGTGCACCTATACAATTTGCCATTGTATTGGGTGTGTTGGGGACACAAGAGACTCTTTGTTATTTGTTTGCAGGGTTGCTTGAAAGAGACCATCTTCATCCTACGCCTCCTACGGATTGATAAACCTTAGGTCATCCACTTGAGGGAAATTTGCTACTATCCTACAAACATGTGCACTTGCAGGCCCAACAACGTCTACAAGAAGAAGGTTGTGTAGTAGACATCAAGCTCTTTTCTGGTGCTATTGCCGGGGAGGCTAGGTAAAGGGCACTCACTCACACCCCGTCAACTAAGCTCTTTTCTAGCGCCGTTGCCGGGGAGGTGAGTGCTTGAAGGTATATCTTTAGATCTTGCAATCGAATCTTTTTGTTTCTTGTTTTATCACTAGTTTAGTTTATAAAAAAAAACTACAAAAAAATGGAGTTGAGTTTGTCTCATATGCTTCACCTTTTTAATATCTTTCGTGAGTATGATGGGAAGGAAAATTGTGCTCAAGTACTAGAAGAAGAATTACATAGAATTCTTGGCATAAAATATGTGAATGATGAGCATGATTGCAATGTTGTTAGTATGAATTCCTTGAATATCCATGATGCTAATGATATGCAAAGCCACAAGCTTGGGGAAGCTATGTTTGATGAAGATGATATTTTTTTGTCCCCCAAGCTTTGATGAGCAAATTTACTATGATGAAAGAATGCCTCCTATCTATGATGATTATTGTGATGATACGTATGCCATAAAGAAGAAGTTTGCTTATGTGGAGAGTAGTAAATTTTCTATGCTAGTAGATCATGAAAAGAATGCTTTAGGTGCTGGTTATATTGTTGAATTCATTCATGATGCTACTGAAAATTATTATGAGGGAGGAACATATGCTTGTAGGGATTGCAATAATATCAAGTTTCTTCTCTATGTGCTTAAATTCTTGAAGCTATGCTTGTGTTACCCTCCTATGCTTGTTGATTATTGTTCCCATAAGTTGTTCGCTCACAAAATCCCTATGCATAGGAAGTGGGTTAGACTTAAAAGTGCTAGTCATATGCTTCATGATGCTCCCGTGATGTTTCAATTCTTATCTTTTATGTGAGCATCATTGTCATCATCATGCCTAGCTAGAAAGGCATTAAAGAAAAGCGCTTGTTGGGAGACAACCCAATACTTATCCTTACTGTTTTTATGTGTTCACATGATTATGCTACTGTAGTAATCATGTTTTATAGCTTTTGTTTCAATAAAGTGCCAAGTAAGACCTTTAGGATGGCTTACGGTGATAGTTGTGTTAATCCTGCTGAAAATCGGAAACTTTTGCACCCATTAAATGAGTTTTTTTAATCCACACAAACGTGCTTCTGATCTGATTCTTTTTGGTCTGGATTGGTACACGAATTTCTTAGGACTTCCTAATTTGGTAGGATTTTTGGAGTTACAGAAGTATACGTTTGATACAGATTACTACAGACTGTTCTGTTTTTGACAGATTCTGTTTTCTATGTGTTGTTTGCTTATTTTGATGAATCTATGAGTAGTATCGGAGGGTATGAACCATAGATAAGTTTTAGTACAGTAGATATTACACCAATATGAATTTAGAATGAGTTAATTACAGTACCAATGTGGTGGTTTTGTTTTCTTTCACTAACGGAGCTTATAAGATTTCCTGTTGAGTTTTGTGTTGTGAAGTTTTCAAGTTTTGGGTAAAGATTCGATGGACTATGGAATAAGGAGTGGCAAGAGCCTAAGATTGGGGATGCCCAAGGCACCCCAAGGTAATATTCAAGGACAACCAAGAGCCTAAGCTTGGGGATGCCCCGGAAGGCATCCCCTCTTTCGTCTTCGTTCATTGGTAACTTTATTTGGAGCTATATTTTTATTCACCACATGATATGTGTTTTGCTTGGAGCGTCATTTCCTTTTGTTAGTTTTTTCTTGCTGCTAGTTAGAATAATGTTTTGCATCTTTAGTTTCAATAAGAAAGTCAAGGATAGCCTTTGCCATGCTTATTTTGCTAGTATACATGTTGTTGTTTGAAAACAGAAAGTTTACCGCTGTTGCAAAAATTCCCTAGAAAAGTCAGAGAGTGGTATAATGTTGAATCTTTTTGCATATTGAGATATGATAAATTTATTACAGTGGGAATTTTAGTTCATAATTTTTGGAGTCAGGGAAGTATTGATACTCTTGCATTCTTTACAGACTGTACTGTTTTGGCAGATTGCTGTTATGGTTGCATTGTTTGCATATATTTGATTAATTAATGATTCTATTTGAGGATAGGAGTATTAAATATGTAGAGGCATTTAGTATTCAATGTTGAATAATAATTTAAGTGATTTGTTACAGTAGAAAATGATAAGATTTTGCATTGGTTTATACTAACCTATCTCATGAGTTCTTGTTGAGTTTGTTGTGAATGAAGCTTTTGATAAAAAGAGAAACCATGATATGAGAGGAATTAAAGAGACACAAAAGCTCAAGCTTGGGGATGCCCTGGTAGGCATCCCACCTTTCTTCTTCATCAACTATCGGTTAGTATCGGTTGAGCCTAAGTTTTTGCTTCTTCCCATGAGATTGTGCTATCCTTGCAATGTAGTTTTCTTTAGCTTTGCTTGCTGTTTGAATAAAGTATCAAGATCTGAAATTATTAAATGAGAGAGAGTCTTCGCATAGTTGCATAATTATTTAGCTACTCATTGATCTTCACTTATATCTTTCGGAGTAGTTTGTCATTTGCTCTAGTGCTTCACTTATATCTTTTAGAGCATGGTGGTAGTTTTATTTTGAAGAAATAGATGAACTCTCATACTTCACTTAGATTATTTTGAGAGTCGTTAATAGCATGGTAATTTGCTTAATATTAATATACTTGGTATTCAAGATATGTGAAACTTTCTTATGAGTTTGTTGAATACTAAGAAAAGTTTGATGCTTGATAATTGTTTTGAGATATGGAGGTGATAATATCAAAGTCGTGCAAGTTGAGCAATTGTGAATTTGAGAAATGCTTGTGTTGAAGTTTGGAAGTCACGTAGCATGCATGTATGGTTAAAGTTGTGTAACAAATTTGAAACATGAAGTGTACCTGGCTTGTGCATCCTTATGAGTGGCGGTGGGGGACGAGCAATGGTCTTTTCCTACCAATCTATCCCCCTAGGAGCATGCGCGTAGTACTTGGTTTTTGATGACTTCTAAATTTTTGCAATAAGTATATGAGTTCTTTTGACTAATGTTGAGTCCATGGATTATACGCACTCTCACCTTTCCACCTTTGCTAGCCTCTTCGGTACCATGCATTTCCCTTTCTCACCTTGAGAGTTGGTGCAAACTTCGCCGGTGCATCCAAACCCCATGATACGATACGCTCTATCACACATAAACCTCCTTATATCTTCCTCAAAACAGCCACCATACCTACCTATCATGGCATTTCCATAGCCATTCCGAGATATATTGCCATGCAACTTCCATCATCATCATCATGACATACTTTACTTTTGTCATATTGCCATTGCATGATCATGTAGTTGACATCGTATTTGTGGCAAAGCCACCATGCATTATTTTTCATACATGTCACTCTTGATTCATTGCACCATCCTGGTACACCGCCGGAGGCATTCATATAGAGTCATATCTTGTTCTAAGCTTTGAGTTGTAATCCCCATGTTGTAATCAATAGAAGTGTGATGATCATCATTATTAGAGCATTGCCAAAATAAATAAAAAAGAAAGGCCAAAAAGAAAAAAAGAAAGGCCCCCAAAAAGAAGGGCAATGCTACTATCTCTTTTTCCACACTTGTTCTTCAAATTAGCACCTTGTTCTTCATGTAGTGAGTCTCATATATCGTGCTTCAAAGTAGCACCTTATTCTTCATGTAATGAGTCTCATAAGTTGTCTTTTCATACTAGTGGGAATTTTTCATTATAGAACTTGGCTTGTATATTCCTACGATGGGCTTCCTCAAATGCCCTAGGTCTTCATGAGCAAGAGAGTTGGATGCACACCCACTAGTTTTCTTTTGTTGAGCATTCATAGCTCTAGTGCATCCATTACATGGCAATCCCTACTCCTCATGTTGACATCAATTGATGGGCATCTCCATAGCCCGTTGATTATCCTCGTCAATGTGAGACTTTCTCCTTTTTGTCTTCTCCACACAATCCCCATCATCATATTCTATTCCACCCATAGTGCTATATCCATGGCTTGCGCTCATGTATTGCGTGAAGGTTGAAAAAGTTTGAGATTACTTAAGTATGAAACAATTGCTTGGCTTGTCATCGGGGGTATAGAAGTTGGGAACATATTTGTGTGACGAAAATGAAGCATAGCCTCAATATATGATTTTGTAGGGATGAACTTTCTTTGGCTATGTTATTTTGAGAAGACATAATTGCTTAGTTAGTATGCTTGAAGTATTATTATTCTTATGTCAATATGAACTTTTGTCTTGAATCTTTCGGATCTGAATATTCATATCACAATTAAGAAGATTTACATTGAAATTATGCCAAAGTATCACTCCGCATCAAAAATTCTTTTTTATCATTTACCTACTCGAGGACGAGCAGGAATTAAGCTTGGGGATGCTTGATACGTCTCCAACGTATCTATAATTTTTGATTGCTCCATGCTACTTTATCTACTGTTTTAGGCAATATTGGGATTTATTGTCCACTTTTATATTATTTTTGTGACTTACCTATTAACCGGAGGCCCAGCCCAGATTTGTTGTTTTATGCCTATTTCAGTGTTTCGAGGAAAAGGAATATCAGACGGAGCCAAAATGGAACGAAATCAACTGGAGAAGTTATTTTTGGAAGGAAAGCAACCCAGGGAACTTGGAGTGCACGTCAGGGGAGATACGGGCTACCCACGATGGTGGGAGGCACGCCCCCCCCCCCCCCCGGGGCGCGCCCCTACCTCGTGGGGCCCCCGTAGCTCCACCGACGTACCCCCTACACCCATATATACCTATGTATCGTAAAACTTCTAGAACAGAAGATAGATCGGGAGTTCCGCCACCGCAAGCCTCTGTAGCCACCAAAAACCTCTCGGGAGCCCGTTCCAGCACCCTGCCGGAGGGGGATCCCATCACCGGTGGCCATCTTCATCATCCCAGCGCTATCCATGACGAGGAGGGAGTAGTTCACCCTCGGGGCTGAGGGTATGTACCAGTAGCTATGTGTTTGATCTCTCTCTCTGTCTCTCTCGTGTTCTTGAGGTGATACGATCTTGATGTATCCCGAGCTTTGCTATTGTAGTTGGATCTTATGATGTTTCTCCCCCTCTACTCTCTTGTGATGAATTGAGTTTCCCCTTTGAAGTTATCTTATCGGATTGAGTCTTTTATGAGAACACTTGATGTATGTCTTGTCGCGATTATCTGTGGTGACAATGGGATATCATGTGCCACTTGATGTATGTTTTGGTGATCAACTTGTGGGTTTCGTGACATTGGGAACCTATGCATAGGGGTTGGCACACATTCTTGACTCTCTGATAGAAACTTTGGGGCACTCTTTGAAGTACTTTTATGTTGGTTGGATGAATCTGAGATTGTGTGATGCATATCGTATAATCATGCCCACGGATACTTGAGGTGACAATGGAGAATCTAGGTGACATTAGGGTTTTGGTCGATTTGTCTCTTAAGGTGTTATTCTAGTACTAACTCTTTTATAGATTGATCCAAAAGAATAACTTTGAGGTGGTTTCGTACCCTACCATAATCCCTACATTTGTTCTCCGCTATTAGTGGCTTCGGAGTGACTCTTTGTTGCATGTTGAGGGATAGTTATATGATCTATCTATGTTATTATTGTTGAGAGAACTTGCACTAGTGAAAGTATGAATCCTAGGCCTTGTTTCCTATCACTGCAATACCGTTTACGCTCACTTTTATCATTAGTTACCTTGCTGTTTTTATTATTTCAGATTACAAATACCTTTATCTACCATCCATATTGCATTTGTATCACCATCTCTTCACCGAACTAGTGCACCTATACAATTTGCCATTGTATTGGGTGTGTTGGGGACACAAGAGACTCTTTGTTATTTGGTTGCAGGGTTGCTTGAGAGAGACCATCTTGATCCTCTGCCTCCTACAGATTGATAAACCTTAGGTCATCCACTTGAGGGAAATTTGCTACTGTCCTACAAACCTGTGCACTTGCAGGCCCAACAACATCAACAAGAAGAAGGTTGTGTAGTAGACATCAACATGCTACGTGCGCGCCTCTACTATGACACGTGCGCGCCTCTACATCGACTAGTATGTACGTACACGTTCGCGACCAGAATGACAACGCTACGTACGCTTAGACCAGATGGGTCCCAACTGTCAGGCACTTCCCTGCCTGCGAAGATGTAGCTGGTGGGTCACAGCAGTCAGGGGGCGAATCGTTTTGTGTTTTTTGCCCGGACGCATTTCCTTGCGTGCGAAGATGTAGCTAGTGGGTCCCAGCAGTCAGGGGTGCGAATCGTTTTTTTTGCTCGGACGCACTTCCTTGCATGCGAAGATGTAGCTGGTGAGTCCCAGCAGTCAGGGGGGTGAATCATTTTTTTGTTGCCCGGACGCACTTCCTTGCATGCGAAGGTGTAGCTGGTGGGTCCCAGTAGTCAGGGGGAATGTTTTTTCGCGAAATATGGCGGCCCGTCCGGTGGGTCCCCGCTGTCAGGTGGAGGAATAATTATTTTGCGCGTAATAAAGAGGCACTTCCTTGCTGCGGCCGTGGACCCAGTTGTCAGCCTCTCCACGTACAGTCCACGTCCGATGGAAGCCGTTCCTTGACCACGTTGACCACGCCGCGCCGAGAGCACTAGGGCGGTGGACGACGGCGAGGCCTAGGAAGGGGACGATGCGGAGCCGGGGAAGACGCGGCAGTGGATGCCCACACGTAGAGGAGTACGAGGGTTCACTGGTTCGCTGCGGTGTGAGGCTGCCGTCGCCGTAGAATAACAGGGGTGTGGGTGAGTAGAGGGATGGCCTGGGCAGTGGTGGGAGTAGTAGGAGGCGGTGAGGCGTCCGCCGCATCGCAGCTGACCACGGGAGGCAGGAGTACGAGGCACGACCGGCGCTAGTTTGGGCGGCTGGAGCAAGAAGACCAGAAGTTGAAGAAGCACTACGGCCGTTGGATGGACATCGTACGGTCACTGGAGCTAGAATCATGTATATTGACTAAGTTGACAAAGCCCTCCGTCCCCGTCAACTTAGTAGGCCCACAAGTCAGCCTGCCACTATACTAGGTCCGAGCTAACAGGGGGAGTATTCATTTTTTTTGTGCATAATAAGGAGGAACTTCCTTGCGTACGAAGATATAGTTGGTGGGTCCGAGCTGTCAGAGCCGACCGCGGGGAGGAGGGAGCAGGCAATCCCGCCGGTGCTTGTTTGAGCGGCTGGAGCTGGAAGAGCAGAGATTGAAGAAGCACGACGGCCATTGGATGGCCATCCAACAGTCACTGCTTGTGCGTCAACCTTTTTTTTAGGAACGCCTCAAATCTGTGGAAAACAGCATACAGCCCATCTGCCATTATTCTTAATAATTTACAGCCCATTTGCTAATTCTTAAGGTTTTTTTTGGAGCCCATATTCTTTTTGTTAACATTACAGCCCATATTGTGGCCAGGGTTAAAAAATTATACAAAATTTTGCATATTTCGGTGCGGTCCGAACTGTTTTTAATCCTGAAATTTCGACTCACATTCAAATTTGTTTTAAAAATAAATGTATATCAATATAAAATCCAACAGATTCTCCACGCATAAAAATTAGTGTAATTTAAAATCTCGAAATGGAACAAAAGATATTTGAAACTAATTGCCGGTTTGATGTGTTTTAAAAATGTACAACCCATTTCTCATTACTGATGGGCCATTTTCTCGGCCAGCCAAATAAAAGCTCTCCTCGTCTTGAAAGATTTGCAGCCCAACAGGCCTGACAAGGCGACTTACTTGGCAAATCACAAAAAAACTGAGTTGTGGCCGTGGACCCAGCTGTCAGCCTCTCCATGTATAGTACTCTTCCGATGGAATGTCGTTGACCACATTGTCCATGCCGCGCCGAGAGCACCAAGGCGGTGGACGACGGCGAGGCCTAGGAAGGGGACGACGTGGAGCCGGGGAAGACGCAGCAGTGGATGCCCACGCAGAGAGGAGTACGAGGGTTCACTGGTTCGGCTGCGGTGTGAGGCTGCCATCACCGCAGGGCCTGGCTAGCGGTGGGAGTAGTAGGGGGCGATGAGGCCTCAACGACAGCACAGCCGGCCACTGGAGGCAGGAGCAAGCGGTCTCCCCGACGCTGGTTTGGGCGGCTGGTGCAAGAAGAGCAGCGATTGAAGAAGCAGCAGGACCGTTCAATTCAAATCCAACGGTTACTGCTGCTAGAATCGTTTGTTGACTAAGTTGACAAGCCCTACGTACGCATCAACGTAGTAGGCCCACAGGTCAGCCTCCCAACCGGTGCGCCCCAGATGTTAGTGGGAGGAATCATTTTTTTTCGCGTAATAAGGAGGTAGTTGATTACGTGCGGCCAGGCCAGCGGAGGGAGTAGGGTGGGCCGGGGAAGCCTGCGCGGCATCACAACGGGAGCTAGTTTAGGCGGCTGGAGCAGGAAGATCAGGGATTGAAGAAGCACGTCCGTCGTTGGATGGACATCCAACATTCACTGCTGCTAGAATCGTGTGTTCACTGACAAAGCCTTGCGTAAACAAGTCAGCCTCGAAATCTGTGGCGTGTACATCCCATTTGCTATTATTTTTATAATTTTTACTCATTTTCTAATTCATATGGAATTTATTGCAGCCCGTTTTCCATTTTTAGAATTGTCGGCCATTTTCTGGTCAGTACTAGGGTCAAAAAATTAACTAAATATGTGGGAAATTTTGAAAATTCGCAAATTTTTGCTGGGGAAAGAAATATTCTTAATCCAAAAATTAATAGCCATACTAAAACAAATTTAAAAATAAATTAGTACTATGTCATGTTAAATCCAATGAAATACGTATAAGATATCAGTGAAGAACAAAATTCAAAAAAAACTAATATCCCATTTGCTATAATTTTTTTGGAATTTTCAACCCCTTTTGATAATACTTTTAACAGACATTGACCATACTCTTTGGCCAGGACGGAATGCATCCCTTCTCGTCTTGAAAGATTTGCAGCCCAGTAATTCGGAGAAAACAAATAGGCCTAGCTTGGGTATTCTTCAAAAAGAAATACTGGGCTACCTATTTTCCCAAAGAACTGGTGCATGATCATTTAGCTTTATTTATTTCTTTACTTATTTATGTTTAGGGGACCATGAGCATGTACCTGGGCCGGATTCATGTGAGAGCCTCCCTTCTAGTTAATTATGGGCTTATCTATTGGGCCTTCATCAGTGGGCTGCATGTTATCAACAAGTAGAAAATGTGTTCCGTACGAAAAATAGTATGAGCTACGTACGGTACGGGGCACTAAAGGATCGAACCATGCAACGACTTCCAAAACATTGTGTTTGTCATTCTAACAACACATTTATTCAACCAATAGACGAAATATACTACTAATTGTACATTGAAAACAGCAGCAACAGCAACCAGGGTTGGGGTGCAACAGAAGTAGTAAGCAGGCCAGAAGAGTGAAGACGCGGCTCTCTCTTCCAAACCAAACATCAGCCATCATTACAAAAGGGCTACCAAAAAAGAACAAGTGTATGCATCAAACTAAATAAAGATCCTACTACACCAAGTGTACGCATCTAACTAACTGGCTCAGTTAGATGTTACTATTTACTAACGGTGCTAGTAGTGGAGATTGGCTGACAGCTTGAACCGGATGGGTGCCTGACGGGGGAAACTCCAGCCAGCAGGTCGAAGTTTGATACTTGCGACCCTCTCTCCTACTTTGGGCTGCAGAGTGTGGCGGCACATATCAGGGTATGGTGCATGCAGAGACGCATGGTACGCTGTGTACACACAGTTTTGCTTGATGAACGAAACCGCGCTGCCACCATGATCCTTGTCGTTGGTTATCTCCTGGTTAATCGGATAATTCAGTCTGACAAATAGAGAGCGTGTACCAAGGCTACTTACCAACCTCCAGTCAAAAATTCATGAAGGCCCAGAGAAGCTGGGATCCTGCTCAAAGACCTTGCAGTGACTGTGATTGCATTTCGCGAAACAACACGTCCGGTACGTGTGAACGATCATCAATCTTTCGCCGTCGTCTGATCGAGCCGGGAACCACCTGCAACTGCCATGCCGCTTTTCTTTGAAAGGTTCTGGGATTAGGAAGGGTAGGGACACCAGGCGGCCTACAACATCATATCAAGTGGGAGTCAAATAAAAAAGGGCTCTTGATTTAGTCAATCTTAAGAACAACATGTTATGAGCATGAATATTTTTTTAGTAAATGTTGACAATAATATAAGCAATCCATCATGATATCATAGGAAAGTAACATACTACTATAACAGCCGTTTGTAGCGATGACTGGAGTAGGCCACCAATACGTCCAGCCATAGAAGGAGTCGACATCGTAAATGAAGCCCTTGTGTTCAATGGCATCAGAGAACCATGGAGGATGTATAATCCTGCGATGGACGTGCAAATTTATCCACCTACCACAGTGACTTGTCAGATAGGCGAGACCCCGGTTGAAGAACGCAATTAGCCTGAAATCTTTATAATTCGCAGATCTTGTGGGCACTTGGCAGATTACAACCTTGAGCAAATCAAACTTGGTATCATGTTGGCTACTATAAGATTCCGAGTATTCAGGGCCGCGGTGCCAAAGTAGTGCAGTGTTAATCGAAGGAAGTACGGATCAATCGCCGGGTGTAGACCTCCACGAGCATCTAGCTGTCGTGACCGTCGACGAGCACCATCGAAGACGTGTTCATGCCGACCCAGTACATACCGTTAATGTAGCTGAGGCTGACGGGGATCGGATCATAGTGAAGGGGGTTGATGCTCGCCACCCTATGATTGTTATGCTGCGTGACATGCCGTTTCTGAAGATCAGGCGGCATCAGCAAGCAAGGAGCTGGCTTAAAAAGCTCCGGCCTGAGGGCTTTGAGTAAACGGTACAGCCCCGACGAGCACGCGGCGAGCGGCATGGTACTGAGATTGTCCACACGTGAAACAATGAGCTTGATTACCTCTGTGGGGAGCGAATTCCAGCCACTCTTTCGGCGGACGATGCTCCGTTCTGCCATTGTTAGTGCTTGGGTTTCGGACGAGGGGGGAGGCGCCTTAGCGGGGATGGAAGCTTCGACGAGATTATGTGCGGACAAAGATGGAGAAGCGAATATGTGCTGCGGGAAGTGGACAGGTGATGATGACTACAGCATGCCGCTTGACTTACGAGACACATACTAGCAGCGTAGGGTCATATCGATGCCCTACAGTACCTACTACAGTACTATGCCCTAGCTTGCTAGAGTAGAGTAGTAGAGTAGGACTCTACTCTACTACTAGCACCGGAGGAGTAGTATATTCTAATCTAAAATAGTTACAAACTTCAATGCCCGATCATGGAACGACTACGAACCATGCTCAAAGACCGTGCCTATGTGGTGTTTGGACTTATATGCAAAAAAAATAGCAAGATGCCCATGCATTGCACGGCACACCATCATCACCAACTCGGTTTTTTCTCTACTCCTACTCCTATAAAAGACTCAGTTGGTGATGATGGCGGCAAGGAGGCGTGTTCAGCCGGGCGTGCAGCAGACGGCGCAGCACTATTCGATTTGTTATAAAAAAGAGTAGTAGAGATAGAGACATAGGGAGGAGCACGAGGTTGTGGGAGATAAGGATGAACGAGGCAAGGCCTTATCTGTAAATATGGAGAGAGGTGCGGGTATCTTCTGTAAAATTGTCATAGTTGGCTTTCTATCCGTCAGATATAGATCAGACGGTCTATATTACAAGATGGCAGGCATACCATCATCACCAACTCGGTTTTCTATAAGAGTAGATATATATAGATATAGATAGATAGAGACTAGGGAGTACTAGTAAGGACACCATCTAC
This sequence comes from Triticum aestivum, assembly GCF_018294505.1. Lineage (NCBI taxonomy): Eukaryota > Viridiplantae > Streptophyta > Magnoliopsida > Poales > Poaceae > Triticum > Triticum aestivum. Next base: position 331,140,984 of record NC_057795.1, on the reverse strand, counting down.
TGCTTCGTGTGCTACTCCTGCACTCCATTTGGCGGCCGCAACGTCTGTAGGACCTTGAAGTATGTCTAGAGGGTGGGTGATTAGACTACTTGACCAATTAAAAACTAAACCTTTTCCCAATTTTAGACTTTGGCAGATTTTAGCTATCTTTGGACAAGTCAAGCAATCTTCACACAATTCAAGCAAGCATGCAAAGAGTATATGAGCAGCGGAAATTAAAGCATACAACTTGCAAGAATGTAAAGGGAAGGGTTTGGAGGATTCAAACGCAATTGGAGACACAGATGTTTTTATCGTGGTTCCGATAGGTGGTGCTATCGTACATCCACGTTGATGGAGACTTCAACCCACGAAGGGTAACGGTTGCGCGAGTCCACGGAGGGCTCCACCCACGAATGGTCCACGAAGAAGCAACCTTGTCTATCCCACCATGGCCGTCGCCCACGAAGGACTTGCCTCACTAGTGGTAGATCTTCACGAAGTAGGCGATCTCCTTGCCCTTACAAACTCCTTGGTTCAACTCCACAATCTTGTCGGAGGCTCCCAAGTGACACCTAGCCAATCTAGGAGACACCACTCTCCAAGAAGTAACAAATGGTGCATTGATGATGAACTCCTTGCTCTTGTTCTTCAAATGATAGTCTCCCCAACACTCAACTCTCTCTCATAGTATTTGGATCTGGTGGAAAGAAGATTTGAGTGGAAAGCAACTTGGGGAAGGCTAGAGATCAAGATTCATATGGTAGGGATGGAATATCTTGGCCTCAACACATGAGTAGGTGGTTCTCTCTCAGAAATGGTAAGTTGGAAGTGTAGGTTTGTTCTGATGGCTCTCTCCACGAATGAAGAGGAGGTGGAGGGGTATATATAGCCTCCACTCAAAATCTAACCGTTACACACAATTTACCAAACTCGGTGGGACCGAATCAACAAACTCGGTCGGACCGATTTAGTAAACCTAGTGACCGTTAGGATTTTCGGTGGGACCGACATGCAACTCGGTAGGACCGATATGGTTAGGGTTAGGGCATAACGTAATCTCGGTGAGACCGATTACACAAACTCGGTGAGACCGATTTTGGTAATTAGCTAACCAGAGAGTTGGTCAGGTAAACTCGGTGGGACCGATTCGCTCATTTCGGTGAGACCGAAATGTTACGAAAGGGAAATAGGGAGTTTACATTGCAATCTTGGTGGGACCGATCACTCACTTTGGTTAGACCGAAACGTTACGAAGGGAAACAGAGAGATTACAATCCCATCTCGGTGAGACCGAGATCCCTATCGATGAGACCGATTTGCCTAGGGTTTGTGGCAGTGGCTATGACGTTCGAACCTGGTGGCGCCAGATAGAAAGAATCGGTATGGCCGAGTTTGACTTTGGGTTTAGGTCAAATGTGGATGTGAGAAAGTAGTTGAGGGTTTTTGGAGCATATCACTAAGCACTTGAAGCAAGAGGCTCATTAAGCAACACCTCATCCCTCCTTGATAGTATTGGCTTTTCCTATAGACTCAATGTGATCTTGGATCACTAAAATGTAAAATGAATAGTCTTGAGCTTTTGAGCTTGAGCCAATCATTTGTCCTTAGTATTTTGAGGGATCCACTTTCATCATCCATGCCATGCCATTAATTGAGCTTTCTTGAAATAATAGTCTTGGAATAGCATTAGCTCAATGAGCTATATGTTGTTATGAATTACCAAAACCACCTAGAGATAGTTGCACTTTCAGTCTCCCCCTTATTGGTAATTGATGACAACATATAGATCAAAGCTTTGACAAATGATAATAAGATTGAAAAACATCGTCGCTTTGAGAAGTATGTGATAAGCAAGAGCTCCCCTAAATTTGTGCATAGTTTAAGATTTGCTTTGGACTGCAAATGCACAAGGAATTAGGCTCAAGGGTTACTCTTCCATGTCACATACATCTTGGTGGAGTGCTCAAAATAATAAAGATTGAATACATGCACTCATCACCAAGCAAAGTGAATGATCATATAAGGATAGGTAAGATAATATCATCTAACAAGCATAAGTGTAGCTTATGATCAAACACATGATCATCAATGTCTCACAGATAATAGCATAGTATCTCAAGCAACCAAAAGCAAACAAAGTTTAACCACCAAAGCAAGAGAGAACAAAAAACAACACTCTCTCTCGAAGCCTATGATCTATACATTTTTCTCCCCCTTTGGCAACAAGTTACCAAAAAGTTCATAGAAAATGCATAGTACTAGATTGACTCTCAGGCTTGATCTTCATGTGGTGGTGTAGAGATGGCTCCTTGGACGAAGGCTTCAGTTGATGTGGATGGAGTTGGAGGAGTTGGTGCTGGAGCTGGTTGCACTAGAGCTGTAGGAGCTGTAGCTGGTGCAGATGAAGTGGCTCTGGTGTCTGTCACAGGCATTGTAGCTGATCTCTGAGCTCTAGGCACTCTGGCAAATGCATTAGTGGTAGTCTTTCCCTTCCTCTCCTGCATGTCATCCTGTAGCTGCTCCACAACTGACTGAATCTCAGTTACTTTGACATCTAGATCATAGAATTTTTGTTCCATGATTCTTTCCAGGATCTCCTGGTTTTGAGTTTGGGTGGCCAACCCCTTCTCAATCCTCAGTGTTGATGCTATCAAGTAACCAAGCTGCTGTTGCTTGTTCTTCAAAAAGTACTCAGATGCCTCCTCTTGAGTTGGCATCTTGGCATCCTTCTCTTTCTTTGCTTTCTCCTTCTTCTCTTGAGCTTGTACTGATGATGGTTCATTCTCATTCATCACAACTTGATTGTCCTCAAATTCTGGGTAGATAGCAAAATGTTCCTTGTCCTTTAAGTATGTGTGTGTGCCCATCTTAGAGTTAATCGGCTCCTGAATCTGTGGGGCATATCCACAACTTCTCTTCTGGTCTGCTGCTGTCCTCTTGATGGTCTCAACAATGAGGCTCATGACCTTGATTTTCTGTGGCACATCAAACAAGTGTATCAAGTTTATAGCATGCCCTCTAATCATGTTGTGGTCACCTAACTTGGGCAATAGAGTATGCCTTAGGATCCAGTTGATTGTTGGGAGTCCTGACAGAAGATAATGAACTGACCCAAACTTATGTGTCTCAACTGCAGCATCTGGGATCTCCTTGTACATATGAGCCATGGTATTGTGATCCATCTTCTTCTTGGCATAGACATCCAAGTCATCTTCACTCTCCTTTGGGGCATTGATCTGATTGGCCCATTCCTCAATGGTTGATTGGTACCTTGTACCTTCAGACATCCAAACTATCCTGCCATCTGGATAGAAATGTGCAGTGGAGTAGAATTGCATAATGAACTCATCATTCCACTTTGTGAGCTTCTGCCCAACAAAGTCTGCAACTCCACAAGCAATGAAACTGTCTTGCACTCCAGGATAGTGTTCTTCATTTTCCTTCATGTAGGTCCAGTCGACCCACCTCATATCACACACTATAGGCTTCTTGTCCAACAACACTGCCTCATAGAAATCCTGATGTTCCTTTGTGTGGAACCTGTAATCAACAGCAGTTCTTCTCCTGATAGCATATGGATCTAACAACCTCCGCAGTCTGAGTCCTGCATCCTTTCTTAACTTCATGTTCTCTGCCACAGGATGAGCATCATTGTGGTCTGGAATCTTTGGCTTTAGCTTCCTCAGGACTTGTCCTTCATCATCTTCCTCATCAGCAACTTCAGGCACTAGGGCCTTGTTCTTTTCAGCAGCTGGTATACTCCTGGTATTCCTCTTTGGTGCAATCTTGGGCTTGGGGGCAGCTTTGGGTGCTTCCTTGGGCTTTGATGTTGCAGCCCCTGACTTTATAGCATCACCCATCAGCTTTTGTGCCTTGGGTGCTGGTGCAGCAACCTCTTCTTCCTCTTCTTCTGAGTCTCTCCTCATAGAGGGGTTGCCAAGAACCTTGGCAGTAGTGGTTCTGGCTCTCTTCTTCTTCTTATCTTGACTAGCAGCTTCATCCTCTGACTCAATAGTAAACTTTATAGTTTCTCCAGTGGGAACCTTCTTGGGTTTGGAAGTGGCAATTCTTCTTGCAGGTGCCTCTTTGGGATCAAGCTTTTCAGGAACTTGTGTTGATCATCTGACCTTCAGCATAGGTGTCCTCTTGGCAGGGACCTTCCTATTGAGTCCAGGCTTTGTGTTCTTTGCTGAGCCATACTCCTTTTTGAGCACTACCTTCTTGGAAGTAGCCTCATCTTCTTCTGCCATATAATCCTCATCCTCAGATTCTGAGGTTCTCTTCTTCCTTGTCCTGGTGACAGCTTTAGGCAAATTGCTTGGGGTACTCCTGCTGCCATCATTTGAAGTGCTAGAGGGACTAGTGCCCTCACTCATGTGATTGTGCTCTTCTGACTTGTTCTGACTATCACTTTGGTCTGACATGTTGAAATCACTGACTACTGACCCTGTGAATAGTTATAGATGAGATAGAATGGATGGGCATCACAAAATGCAGAGATTTTTGCAAAAGAATGATTCAAAAACTTAGTTTTAGTTTTCCACAGAAAGCATTTTAGATCAATCGATTTTCAAACTCGGTGATACCGAAGCAGTTTTGGAACCTAAACTAGTGAACTCCGTCAGACCGAGTCACAGTTCGGTGGCAGCGAGACTGCTAGGGTTTCACAAAGTTCTAAAATCGGTCACACTGATTAGCAATTCTCCGTCAGACCGAGAGTTACTAGTGCAATGGCGTTAGCCAAATCGGTGGGACCGAGTTTTTCAACTCGGTGGGTCCGAGATGGTTTCGGCGGAAACCTAACCCTAAATTTTCAAATCGCATATATTCTAAGGATTGTTTTGACTGGATAGGAGTGTTTCAATCGTGGCAAGAATCATAATGAACACAATGTGCTAAGAATCAGACGAGGATAGCACTGTGATCGAGTTCATACCCTAGTTCGGCGATGAACTCGCTACGGCGGCAACAGCGGAGAAGAAATCCGTTGACGGCGGCAGAGACCAGCGACAGGAGGCGGCTGGCGACGAAGTCGACGATCTGGAGACCTAGTAGGTAGAGCAAGCTATGCACGGGCGAAGAGGTTTGGAGAAAGTTTTCCAAATTTTACCCGTGTGTATATATAGCCCGACACTGTCGGTGTGACCGAGTGGAACGACTCGGTGGAACCGATATGCATAACTGTTGACAGTTACAGCAACTCGGTGTGACCGAAAAGTTCAAGTCGGTTGCACCGAGATTGAAAACCTAGATCGACTTAGTGATCTCGGTAGGACTGAAATGGAGGTATCGGTCAGACCGAGAATCACAAAGAAGTTTTGGAAGTTAAAGTCTATGACGAATCGGGGACTCCGAGTGCTCCTCACACAGAGTGGTTCGAATCTGACTTGATCAAATTTCGTGATGTAGCATGAATAGAGTTTGAGACAAGAAAAGCATAGATAGCTAGAGAAGGTTCTTAGGCATTCTTGTCCATCCACTTGGCCAAAGAAAAAGAAGCCAATCAATCAAAGCAACAAGTGGATGTCCTCGAATGAGTAAAATATGCAACCAACATGCCCACACAATAAAATGGCAAATGAAATATGTGGCAAAGCATGCACAACCAAATCTGGCATCTATCAAACAATTGGCGATGACTAGGTCATCTATATATGAGTATATTGACTTAGGAGTCAAATGAGAACATTTGATCATAGGCCATACTCATCGTTTAAGCTCAAGTGGGGTTACCACTTTTACATAATGCATTGATGTGTTCACACCATTAGAGTTGCTTTGACTCAATTCTTAGAGTTAAGCTCCCCTAGATGTGAGATCCCCCCTTAGAGGGATGAACTAACCTTGGGTTTTGTCGATGATGACTTCATGTAGGTGTTGAAGATGTGGATGCTCAATGTTGATGTAGATCATTTGGAGCAATCCTTTGGAGTGAGTTGCACTTTCAATACCTACATGGGTTAGTCCCATAAGGAACAAACAAGAATATCCATAGACATAGAGTGATGCACACACAAGATGATGTCCATGAAATTATTAGGTTACCTTGTCCCTTGCCTTACCAACATGAGGGTTTGTGACTCCTTGAACTAGTGCAAGATGTGGAAGTTGATTGCACTTGTCCTTGCCATAATGATATGAGTGAAGAATGTTGGCGGAGTCACCCTCAAGAACTCTCTAGTTCTTCTTCTTCGGGATCCACATCATCTTGATGGGAATCCTTGGAGTTGTAGTTGTACTTGATGAAGTAGAACTTGACGTAGTCTTGGGAACCCACTTGACCGAGGCTTTAGGTGCTTCTTCAAATGCATCAATCTCCTCTTGAAGCTTGTCCTTGCCTTTGTTCTTGTGGTTTTGTGGTGGAAGATCATCTTGTGCTTGTGTTCCCTTGAAGGAAGTAGGATCATACTTCTCTTGTTGAGGAACAAACTTCGTCTTGGGGTATTGATCTTCTTCCAACTCAACTCCATTGGCGTTGAACTTTCATTCAAAACCAACACCTTGATTCTTCCGGTGCCTTCCTTGCTTGCGTACAATTTCCTCGAATTGCTTACTCCCGGCAAGGCTCTTCTATACACCTTTCTCTATAATTCCCTTCAATAAGCTATTTTCTTGCTCAAGTGTAACTTGGCTAATAGAATCATTAGTGGAATCAATAGAACTACTAGAAGCAACAATATTGGATTTGGCATTATTATTGTTACTACTAGAGGAAGGATCTTTCTTGTACTTGTTACTAGACTTGACTTGAGGCATGTAAGTAGATAAGAGTAAACGCTTGGCAATGTAAGAAGAACTTTTCTTACGGAGATCATCATTGATTGCCTTTAAGAACTCATGCTCTTGCTCAAGATTGATCTTTTCAAAGCGTAACTTCTCATGAGCCCTTAAAAGTTCTTGATGATCTTCGAAGATAGTTTCATGAGCTAACTTAAGAGTGTTTAGTTCTTTAGTTAGAAGCTCAATCTTCTCCTTATCATTGTCATTCGTTTTATCTTGATTAGCATGCTTAATTGACATTTCATCATAGTATTCATCACTAGAGTTGTCAACAAGTAAATCATCATCACCTAGCAAGTCATCTTCATCACTATTGAAATCAACATACTTGGGATGTGTTACATTTGGACCTTTGGCCATGAAGAATCTTCCAATTCCTTCATTTTGTGAATCAAATATGTCGTAGGAGTTGGCTGACACAAGTGCTATACTGGCAACACCTTCATCTTGAGTATATTCGGAGTCGGAGTGATAGCTTCTCTCGGAGTGATTATCGGAGTTGGAGCCAGATACCCATTCACCAACATGAGCTTGATGTCTTCGTTTTGTGTAGCTCCTTGATGACTTGTCCTTCCTTTCTGAATCCTTGCTTCTCCATGATGGTCTTTGTTCATAACGATCATCTCTACTCCTCTCTCTTGGTGGTGATTCTTCTCTTTTACTTCTTCTTTTTGGAGAATCTTCTCTTCTTTTGTTGGGTGTCGTACACTCATTGGAGTAGTGTTCGGGTCTCCCACAATTGTAACAATTGCGCTCTCGACTAGAAGATCTTTTGTCATTGTAGGACCTTGACTTAGAGCTTCTTTCTTTGCTTCTACTCTTGTAGAATTTGTTGAAGTTCTTCACCATTAAGCTCAATTCTTCATTGAAGGTTTGTTTCTCACTTGATGATGTGGGGGATTTACATGAGGCTTTGTAAGAACCACTTGACTTGTTATGAAGTTCCTCCTTATCCTTGAGTGACATCTCATGAGCAACAATTCTTCCAATGACTTCCGTTGGCTTGAGATCTTTGTAATTTGGCATCATTTGGATCAATGTGCACACGGTATCATACTTTCCATCCAATGCTCTTAGGATCTTCTTGATGATGAATCTGTCGGTCATCTCTTCACTCCCTAAGCCGGCAATCTCATTTGTGATAAGATCAAGCCTAGAGTACATTTCATCGACACCTTCACCATCCTTCATTTTGAACTTGTTAAGCTGACTTTGGAGCACATCCAACTTGGATTCCTTGACGGAGTCGGTACCTTCATGCATATCAATCAAAGTATCCCAAATTTCCTTTGCATTCTCAAGACGGCTCATTTTGTTTAATTCTTCGGGGCACAAGCCATTGAAGAGGATATCACAAGCTTGAGCGTTGTATTGCAGCATCTTCAATTCTTCCGTGCTAGCTTCACGGTTCGGCTCTCTCCCATCAAAGAATTCACTTTGCAAGCCAATACACATAATAGCCCAAACGGCGGGGTTATGTCCGAGAATATGCATTTTCATCTTATGCTTCCAACTAGCAAAATTAGTACCATCAAAGTAAGGACCTCTATGGTGATAATTTCCCTCGCTAGATGCCATACTCTCCTAGGTTGTGAAACCAAGGCTATGACCACCAAAAGCTATAGAAATCAAAGCAAATGGAGACCAAAGCTCTGATACCACTTGTAGGACCTTGAAGTATGTCTAGAGGGGGGTTATTAGACTACTTGACCAATTAAAACTTAACCTTTTCCCAACTTTAGACTTTGGCAGATTTTAGCTATCTTTGGACAAGTCAAGCAATCTTCACACAATTCAAGCAAGCATGCAAAGAGTTTATGAGCAGCAGAAATTAAAGCATACAACTTGCAAGAATGTAAAGGGAAGGGTTTGGAGGATTCAAACGCAATTGGAGACACGGATGTTTTTATCGTGGTTCCGATAGGTGGTGCTGTCATACATCCACGTTGATGGAGACTTCAACCCACGAAGGGTAACGGTTGCGCGAGTCCACGGAGGGCTCCACCCATGAATGGTCCACGAAGAAGCAACCTTGTCTATCCCACCATGGTCGTCGCCCACGAAGGACTTGCCTCACTAGTGGTATATCTTCACGAAGTAGGCGATCTCCTTGCCCTTACAAACTCCTTGGTTCAACTCCACAATCTTGTCGGAGGCTCCCAAGTGACACCTAGCCAATCTAGGAGACACCACTCTCCAAGAAGTAACAAATGGTGCGTTGATGATGAACTCCTTGCTCTTGTGCTTCAAATGATAGTCTCCCCAACACTCAACTCTCTCTCATAGTATTTGGATCTGGTGGAAAGAAGATTTGAGTGGAAAGCAACTTGGGGAAGGCTAGAGATCAAGATTCATATGGTAGGGATGGAATATCTTGGCCTCAACACATGAGTAGGTGGTTCTCTCTCGGAAATGGTAAGTTGGAAGTGTAGGTTTGTTCTGATGGCTCTCTCCGCGAATGAAGAGGAGGTGGAGGGGTATATATAGCCTCCACACAAAATCTAACCGTTACACACAATTTACCAAACTCGGTGGGACCGAATCAACAAACTCGGTCGGACCGATTTAGTAAACCCAGTGACCGTTAGGATTTTCGGTGGGACCGACATGCAACTCGGTAGGACCGATATTGTTAGGGTTAGGGAATAACATAATCTCGGTGAGACCGATTACACAAACCCGGTGAGACCGATTTTGGTAATTAGCTAACCAGAGAGTTGGTCAGGTAAAGTCGGTGGGACCGATTCGCTCATTTCGGTGAGACCGAAATGTTACGAAAGGGAAACAGGGAGTTTACATTGCAATCTCGGTGGGACCGATTGCTCACTTCAGTTAGACCGAAACGTTACGAAGGGAAACAGAGAGATTACAATCCCATCTCGGTGAGACCGAGGTCCCTATCGGTGAGACCGATTTTCCTAGGGTTTGTGGCTGTGGCTATAACATTTGAACTCGGTGGCGCCGGATAGAAAGAATCGGTATGGCCGAGTTTGACTTTGGGTTTAGGTCAAATGTGGATGTGAGAAAGTAGTTGAGGGTTTTTGGAGCATATCACTAAGCACTTGAAGCAAGAGGCTCATTAAGCAACACCTCATCCCTCCTTGATAGTATTGGCTTTTCCTATAGACTCAATGTGATCTTGGATCACTAAACTGTAAAATGAAGAGTCTTGAGCTTTTGAGCTTGAGCCAATCCTTTCCTTAGTATTTTGAGGGATCCACTTTCATCATCCATGCCATGCCATTCATTGAGCTTTCCTGAAATAATAGTCTTGGAATAGCATTAGCTCAATGAGCTATATGTTGTTATGAATTACCAAAACCACCTAGGTATAGTTGCACTTTCAACGTCCCCTATAGCCACTCCCTCCTACACCCCATTCGGTGGGCACTGTTGAAATCTGGGGAGCGCACTCTCGCGACTGCTGGCAACCACGACTTCACCGACGACGACTTCTTCCCCGACCTCGGCAACCTCTTCCTCAACGACATGGGCGACAACCTCAATGCCAACGGTGCTGCTCCCGTTGCACCGTATGTGTTTCTGTCCTTCCTGTTCGAAATCGTGGTAGAATTCATGTTTCTACTCTGTATCCTAGTACTATGCTAGTCCACATGATTAGTTTCATCTCTATTATAGCCGTCATGATTTATTTTGTGCTTATTCGGATTAAATCTCGTAGTAACTTGCTCATATATTCAACTGGAGCAACGTCCCCTACAACCACTCCCGTTTCATGGACGGCCTGGTCGATGCCTCCAAGGAGCCCTTCGTCCACTGCTATGAGTGCCCGATGCCGTTTTGTGGCTCGCCAGCGGACATGGTGCATCACCTCTCGGATGCGTGCAGCGGTCACTACTGGCCCTTGGCGGAGAACATCAAGTACGACACGTGCTACCGGTTCACCATGCCAGAGTCGCTGGAGGATCACTGCCGCCTGCTAGTCTCGAAGGAGGACGACAGCGTCTTCCTCTTGATCGTGGGCACCGGCGAGGCCCGCGCAGGCCACCGCCCCGTCTCTGTAATGTGCGTCAGGGGCGTCGCTGCTAACGCTGACACTGACACGAGGCAGATGTACGGGTGCGTGGTCAATGTTACTACCCCTCCGGGTCGCGTGGGCGGCGACACCGGCCTCATCGGACGGACTTGGACTCTGGGGAGCTGGGACTATCCCACCAATGTGGACTTGGAAAACCCATGGCATCCTTTACCCGCCGACGCGGTGCACGGGGACTCCAAGGAGGTTCACCTGGACATACGCATTATCAAGTGCACTTAGAAAACATGTAGTCTGTGTGTGGGCGCTTATGGCCCGTGTCTTTGCCGCTTTTGATTCTGTAAGCTTGTCGTTAAACTTGAGTGGCTTTCGCCACAGTCCTTCCTTTGAACTGCTCCTCTCAGTAAGCTGATGTAAGACACTTTGGGTTTTATTTGATAATGGAGCCGGGGAGGAGCCTCCCTGTTCTTCTAAAAAATACGCATTATCAAGTTAAACGTTGATCATTAGTCTTCGCTCAATGTGATCCCCTGTCTAAGCATGTGGAGACTTCCATGCAGGATCTTGCTCTATTGGAGTATGCATGAATAAAAGTGTATCCGTTTATGGTTTAGTCTAGAATCTTCCATGTATGAATTTTTACTACAGTACACGTGAAAGACTTACGATGAACCATTTCTTACATCTCCTCTGACCCTTGCAAGTCATCTTGATTTAATCCCTCCGTCTAGGTGTATAAGGGCATGGTTAATATTACTTAATAGTATAGCCAACTGTTGACTATAAGAAAGTGCCATGTCATCTGTAGCCAACATGTATAACAATCGATACTCAAAAACTAATTCTTAAAGATCATTTCTTGCAAAGCACAATAAGTGTTATTTCTTCACAAGTTTTGGATGCAGGTTGAACAGTTGAACGCTTTTGTTTGCAAAAGATACCTTTTAATCTATTTCACCCGGATGTTTGTGAGCTCTAGAGATGAGATAATATCCGAAGAAACCTATCGATACCCGTTACACATGAGATGACCCCCACATCCTTTGTCAAAATAAACAACTCCCCGATCAATGCATTTTACTCTTCGGTGCAACGCACGGGCACCTTACTACTATAGATTAGTACGACCAAAAACTGAACTAACATTATATATAGTACGATAAATACTGATGCATGTCACCTAAAATTATATCATTCAAAACTATGTTCAAATACGAATCCAACGATATAGTTTTTGTTGACATGCACTAACATTTTGTCAGTTAAATCTTCAGTCAAATTCAATGGGGGACCAATAAACCATGACTGATGTAGTACAAGTGTAGAGGGCGGTGCAGCACGGGAGTCTCACCTCTCACCCCGCTCGTGGCGCGGCAGTAAAGCCGTCATATCACAAAACCCAACCACTCCCAGTAATAAGTGGCCTGGTAAAATAAACGGACAAGCAACCATCACATCCCTCCGTCTTTTTTGCATTTCATCTCTCTGCATTTACTTTCTCCGGTTCATCTCCCACACTCGATCCCTAGCTACTACTCCTAGGGCCAGTTCTTTTGGCGGCTTCCCCAGCTTTTCCCACAAGACTAGTCACAGTGGAGAGTAACAATAAGGCGCCTCACTCATTTATTTGGACTTCTAAACTACTACTCCGTCTTGGTTTATTCCTCACCATGTAATTTGTGCTAAATTTTGACAAAAAATTTAACTGATAAAATGTTACTCAAAACACTTAGGCGCGGTGCATCTAGGTGTGTAAGTCATCTTACGAAAACCAAATAATCCCAAAACACTTAGGCGCGGTGCATTAACTTCTACCTCGTTTCTTGTTTCTTGACATATCAACCAATAAGAGATAAGGAGTGTGCATGCTTTTAATGACTTGAGATATCAAACACGACATGTAGTGGTTAGTTCATTGCATGCAATACTATTAATTAGCAAATAAACATTAATGTTTCTTGTTTTATCCTCCTCCTTGGTCACAGTGCACAGCCTAAGATGACTTACTCACCTAAACGGATGGAGTGATGTGACATGCACTAACATTTCATTAGTTAAATTGATGATCAAAATTTGACACAGATTACAATGGGGACCAGTAAACCAGGACGGAGGTAGTAGTTATGGGATTACTAATCTAGAAGCCTAAAAGAACTGGCCCCTGGTACTCCTACTAGTAGTAGTACTCAAGTTGGAATTCCAATTGCACGGCACAACTTGTTAGGTAAAAAATTCGATACATGGTGTAGGAAGCGGTTTGGGAATTTGCATGCCTTTCTAACCAGTGAGATACTCCATACAAAGTACGAAGAGAAATAACCACGGAGAAGGAAGCTAAAAGTAAACAATCAAATGAGCATTTTTGCATTTGTTTTGCATTGAATCGTTTCACAAGCTTGACTAGTGCTGTTTTTCTACTTTTACAATAACCGCATCGTAATGTTAAAACGTGCATTTGCACGTACATAAGTAATAGTAGTACTCCCTCCGTCTAGGTGTACAAGTCTTCCCTCCTTCTTGGTCACCGTGCACAACCAAAGATGACTTATTGACCTGGACGGAGGGAGTAGCATAGTCTGCAAGCATATATCGAGAGAGATGTGTAGTCCGATAGTATATAGTAAAGTTTGTGCTATATGCACGTACTTGCAAAATACGTACTAATACACAACGTTTCCAAACTTTCCCTTTTACATACTTAATTAAGGACGCTAATAATTCCTGAACGTTCGGGATTTATCATTTGCGTCCCAAAACTAATGAGATCACCTTACGAAACAAAAATTATACTCCTCCTAAAAGCCACGGCGCTCGCAGGAGCGCTTGCGGTGCGCCACGAGTGCCCTGGTGCGCGGCCGTTTCCCAGCGTGCACGAGAGAGATGCTGATTGACGGCTTGCCGGCGGGCGAGCACGATCTCACCGGTGTGGTGATCCGACGCCAACAGGTACTCCTCCTGGCTGCAAGCGTGCACCCGGTCCACGTACCGCCAAACGTAGATGAGGCGCTTGGGCCCAACTGCACTCAGGGCATCGGCACGGGCGTCCTCCGCCACCCTCACGGCCCTCGCACGAGCCTTCTGCCAAAGAACCAATTGCTTGATTCTCTTGGACACGACATAGATCTCCCAGAAAGCTTGTTGCGCGGTGCGCTTCTCTTCCTCGGCCTTCTTCTCTGCCTCTATTTTGGCGCGCTCTGCTGGAGGCAAAGCCTCCCACAAGGCGACATCCATTTCTTTCCAAAGCTCCTCAAGGCTGGGGGCTCGGCAGGTGGCGCAGCGTTCTCCTCGTAGCGGGGAGCCGACGCGTCCTCTGACGCGCGTGCTGGTGAGATTGGGAACATCGACGCGTCCACCTCGACGCGTCGCGGTGAGGAGCGAAACGCCGACGCGTCCTCCTCGACTAGTGGCAGCGAGGAATGGAACAGCGACGCGTCGCGTCACGGCGAGGAGCGGAACGCCGACGTGTCCTCCTCGACTAGTGGCAGCGAGGAATGGAACGGCGACGTGTCGCGTAGCGGCGAGGAGCGGAACGCCGACGCATCCTCCTCGACTAGTGGTGGCGAGGAACTGAACGACGACGCATGACCATCCGCGCGGTGCAGCGAGGGGCTCCTAGGGCTTGGGACGGGCGATGCCATGGTGGTCGACGTGAGAGGAAGGGGGAGGAGATAGCGATGAGCGTGAACGTGAGGGGGAGGAGATAGCGATGTCATGGGAGGCGCAGTATTTATAGCGAGCAATGGCACACCTACGTAAGATATGGACTGAGCTGCACTGACTTAACTGCAGGTCCAGTTGCGTCACTGACATGTGGGCCAGTACACTGCTGGGCCTGTATGTCAGTGACCCAATGCACCTGAAGTTAAGTAAAAGCTACGTGGGCATATTTGTTGGACTAAATTACGGGGGAGCGAAGGGGTGGAAATATTGCTGGTCACAACAGATTAGACGAGCGTGGGGGGAGGAGAGTCATGCATGCAGATTTTTTCACACTGGGTGGAGTGGTGGGACCGCCGGAGGGAGAAGGAGAGTTTGGTAGGCATATTGTTTCCACACATGGAGAGGAAAAGATTTGGAGACGAGCGGGCTTCCTGCAGGTATGGGGAACAGTGCATAATAAGTCATCTTGCATGCCGGGCTAGGTATAGTCTCAAGTCATTAAAAACATACACGCCCCACACATGTTCATATTTCAAGGTGCACTAAATTATTGCATGCGATGATTAAGGCTGGCCATAATGGTGGTATCTTAGCTGGTATCATGCACACAGGAATAGCAAACATGCTGATGTGGCAAAGAATTAAAGAAGAGAGGGGGGTTAGAGTAACTAGTGTTCATGCATGCATTGGTAAACACATTTTTTTGTGAAGAACGACAGCATTAGTTGAGTACTTTTGCAGACTTCAAAAACTATTCCATCGCCTCTACTATCTTGCTAAGAGTAGGTGAAATTTTTGAGTCGAGCCCTTTAAACTAGAAGGGAGGTAGTGGTACTCTAATAGCTAGGTGTGTAAGTCATCTTACGAAAACCAAATAATCCCAAAACATGTAGGCGTGGTGCATTAACTTCTACCTTGTTTCTTGTTTCTTGACATATCAACCAATAAGAGATGAGGGTGTGCATGCTTTTAATGACCTGAGACTATCAAACATGACATGCAGTGGTTAGTTCATTGCATGCAATACTATTTAATTAGCAAATAAACATTAATGTCTCTCGTTTTCCCCTCCTCCTTGGTCACGGTGCACAGCCTAAGATGACTTACTCACCTAGACGGAGGTAGTATCAACATTCACAATGTCAAATCAATATTTTTACACTCATTATAAAACGTAGTTCTTATACTCATTATAATCAGTATTGTAGATATTGATATTTTTAGTATAAATTTGGTCGTGCAATTTCATTGATGCCTGTCAAAGCATGGAGGAAGCGGAGCTTAGGGCTTGCATTGCCGGTCTCTACATAGGTATTTCTCGTCATAATCCTGTATTTTAGAGACTGATTGCGCTTTTGTGGTAGCGTCTCTTGCATTGGGGGACTATGACAGGTCTGCTATGCATGACTTGAAGATGAAAGCGTTGAGCATCTCGAAGTTGATCAACAATCTTCAATTGTCAAAGATTAGCTGTTCGGCCAATAAGGTGGCACACTTAATCGCTAAGTATAGCTTTGACAATAGATTAGATGGTATTCTTGTAAATAACGTACCGCCCTGTGTGGTGAATATTGTATCGAATGAGTGTACTGGAGTGGCTGGTTAATTAATATAAGGTGGTGTTCAAAAAAAGTATATATTTGGTCAAACACTTTGCAAACGGTCGACGGGAGTAAAAAGGACCAGAGGGAGTATCATGCATGCGGAGTAGGCAAAAAAAAATTGCTCATTTATAGCCGGTCGAAGTCTCAAAGGGCGCGACCGCGCGAGGGAGGCGAAGGTTGTGGGAGGCGCGACGGTTGACGAAATTAAGTGAAGTTACATCCACGCGCCGGCATGGCGTGCGAACAGGCAGAAGCTATACCGTCAGGCCTACGATATGGGTCTAGTAGACATGACATCTAGTGGGTCCCGCATAGTTCTCGAGAACTCTTTGGGGGCTGGCAGCCGTTTATCCACCGGGCAAGCCAGCAACCCCACACCGTTCGCACGCCCTACTCGTCCCTGTCTTCTACCTCACAACAGTTCGCTCCCAGTCGTCCCGTCCTTTCACATTAGTTCGCTCCCAGTTTTTGCGGGGTACAATAGTTCAACTTCTCCTAACCCTCCTCCAAAATCCATGGCCTCCCAAATCTCCATGGTCACCGCTGAGTACTAGGTTAGAGCCATCACCAGCGATCAGTTCATCGTCATCTACACACGTGGATCCGCGACGATGAAAGCACGGCTTGCTCGCTTCCTACGCATGTTCAATAGTTCAACGGATGAGTGGGTCGCTGGGCTAGATGTTGAGTACACCACAGTCCTCGGACAAGAGAAGGATCTAAAGGACGAAGAGAGGAAGAAGCCCGCCATGATCCAGGTTTGCATACATAGTGTTTGCTTGGTCTACCACATATGCCATGCTGATGTTGAGTTCTAGGATTTTAAGAACTTCCTCAAGGACAAAAGAGTGAAATTCGTTACTGTAGGCTTTAAGAACGACAGGGATTTCCTGTGTCGGATAGGTCTCATTGTAGGCCAGCCCTTCGATCTCCAGAAGGCAAGCCTGGTGTCCTCCTCTCAACCTTCAATGCTGACCCTGGCAGCAGCCATGATTGATCCTTCGTACGCTAAACTGAAGAAGCCTCATCACGAGTTTGATCATGCATGGGAGTCGAAGACATTAGATGAAGATCACATCCTGTACACAGCAATGGATGCCTGCCTTTGTTTAAATATCTACATGGGTTGGATGAAGAAGCAGAGCCCAGTGTCCGGTTCAAGCAAAGAAGCGTCGGTGAAGAGGAAGAGGAAGAGGGACGAGGACGAAGTCGAGGACATGGACTCGAACTCCGAGTAGGTGGCAGTGTCGTCGCTCATGTTGGTTCTACTGCAGTGTCAAGCAGACTAGTTGCTTAGTTTATTTTCAAGGGTGTGTTGTGTTGAGGCCCCAGTAGAACTATGTTTATGTTCTTTCTCGTTATTTGAACTCTTTAGTACGTAGAGTAGTACTAGTACTATGTCTTACTACTGTTCTTCTTGCAGTTGGTACTACTGCTCGTATCTTTGTGTTCCTACTATACTTAATATGTTCATACTAGTAGTATAATTTGGGTCAGTCGATTTGTGAAAGAAGTTCGACGGAGCGAAGGAAGAAGACGGCAGAAGAGGTGGAAGAAGCCCTTCTAGCCATCCATGTTGCATCAAACGGCTCACATGAGTCGACTGACCCAAATTGCTCCTTCAGATTGCAGGATCCACGTGGCATTCAAGGTCTCGAAGGTAGATTCGGCGTCCGCACCAGGTTTGCGGGCTCGACGCACGCGCGACCGGCTTCCGCCGCGACAGCCACCATGCGCGCCTCCTCTGCGCGGGCGGAGACGACAATGACACGCTAGTTCCTCCTCGCCGGCGTGCTGGAGCACGCGCTCATCCTCCTCTTCGTATGCTGCGTGCATAGACACGGCTCCACCAGCTACTCACGTGCTTGGCAGCGTGGCGGCATGGCGAGGAGGGACTACAGACGACGTCAGCGGGCGAGCCTTCGGCTTCATGGCACAGGGATGGCGGCGACACGACGGTGATGGGCGAGAAATTGTTGGCCGGAGCAGGCGGGCGCCGGCATGCGCAATGGCAGCGATGGAATATTGATGAGTGCGCGTATAGGAGCTTACTTTAGTTTTATATAAGGTTGGTCAAACTTAAAAGAAAACCGTACTAGTACACATAAACATTAGATTTAGGCAGCGCTTTTTTTTGAAGTTAGTACCACAGCCACGATACGGAATCCTGTGCAAGCACGTGAACCGCGGCTGCGCGGTCGATCGAACGGTGCGTCACCATGTCGCGCTCGAAGGACATCTACCGAACCTTTTTGTGTGTGTGAAAACAATCCTCAAATATTTCTCAACTTTTTTTTCCAGGGAAAGTTCTTGACGCTGCAATATTTCCATATATTTGAATTTAGCTCCAGTTTGTGTTTATTTGGATTTGGACATTTTAGGTGTGCCCTAGTTTTTTTAATACTTATTTTGTGTGTGTGACTGAGAGAGAACGTGTGTATGTGTCCATATGTGTGTTGTGGCGGAAGGGTAATGTGGAGACGGTGTGCGTGTGATACAGACATAGAGAGGTGTGAATGTGCAAATGATCATGCATGAGTGAGACATAGACAGATGCCGATATGTTGTGTATACATGAGAGAACAGTCTTCTAGTTTACTTGTGTGTGTGTGTGAGAGAGAGAGAGAGAGGAGCATCCGTAACACAACAACCATCTCTCTCGATTCGTCCGTCCCTCGCACGATCGCATGCAACACATGCATCAACGCGCACATTTTGACACCCTCACTCGGCCCCTGCCCACCTCAAGGCCAACACAATCTCTTCGTGAATACCCATCTCTCTCCTTAGGTTTGTTTTTGCTCAATATCTGACACACACACACACACACGCAGCACAACACACACACACACACTCCCCCGAGCACACAATTCATCCCCATCCAAGGTTATACGACAACCACTCTCGCTTGTGCTTCTTTGCACCCCAACATGCACAACATCTCAATCTTCAAAGAGGGCATCGAGCAGATCGAAGACGGCGACCACACCGCGCTAGAAAATGCAGGGTCATTTGGAAGTAGGGTGATGTGACGAGGCTGACTGACTCCACCCCCCACCCTCTCTCTCTCTTGCACAAAATTACCAATCCCTCTCTCCCCCGCACAAAATTGTCAATCCCTCAACCCATGAGATACTTCCCCTCTCGTCCATGTTTTTCCAGCTCTCTCATCAAACATGTTGTCTCTTCTCCTTCCACGTATACAGAATCTGGATGCACACGCATCTCACGTATATTACATGTCTCCATCTTTCTCACAGACCTAACTTCTTCCTCTCTCTTTCTCTTTCTCTCTCTCTCTCTCTCTCTCTCTGGCTCGTTAGGTTTGTCTCCTACTCTCTCGTCCACATACATACAATCTTTCCCACCCTATCTGCTCCATCTTCAAAAGCTCTCTCTGCATGTTTCATTCACACATTGGGATATGTCAAAATGTTGCTTCTATAATGGCTGATGTAGAGTTTTGGTTGTTTTTGTTGCATCCTACAAAGTAATAACTATGAAATGCATTTAGATTCTCATTTGACTGGGATTATGTGAGTTTGAGCATGTTGTGAAGTACTATAGACCTTGTATACATCTTGGGATTCGACAATGATTGTAACTATTGAATTGTATAGACCATTACATTTGAAGTCAATAGCCTAATATATTTATTTCACAATTTCAACAAATAATTAGTTCACTACAAACTAAGAAAACAAATGTGTACTCCCTCCGTTTTTATGTAAGTCCGCATGTTAGCATTGGTCAAAGTCAAGTTTTGTAAACTCTCAGAAAGCTTATAACAAAAAATATTAACATATACAATAACAAATAAATACCATTAGATTCATTATTGAATGTACTTTCACATCATACATATTTGTTATGGTAAATGTTAATATTTTTATATAAACTTGGTCAAACTTTAGGAAGCTTGACTTCGGTCAAACCTAATATGCGGAGTTTACTACTACTACTCGCTAGTTGCTTAGTCGAATCACTCAACACGCCACACGGGGAGTCCAGTGTCACAAAATTTTGAGGTCAGCAGGAAAATCTCCCGCGACCCTGATTCAAGCAGTGGGAAGTTACCATAATAGCCTTCGGAACAGGCCTACAGACGATGCTTGGTAGGGGGCTGTTTTCGTAACTTCAGGTTCACCCTACCTAGCCAACCCCACCCCGGCACCCAGAGTAGTACACTTGAATACTCCCCATTTCCTATCCCCACCGCAAAATAGACTACTCCACGACACTGCAGCCTTCGTGCTCCTCCCCTTCACATCGACGCACTCGTCCACCGCAGCACATCTGCCTCATCAACGACCTCGTACGCCGCACTGGAGCCGATCCACCGTCGTTGTCGTAGACGGAGCCTCTCCCCCGGCATCGTCTTCCACGGTCTCGGATCTGCTTCCCGGAAGCCGACGCCAAGCGCAGAAGTACCACCGTCGTGGACAATGAACTGACTCCCATTGCCGACCATGAGTCATAGAGGCCGCCGCGACCATCGTTCTCCTCCTCGATTGGTAATGTGTGTATTGAATCACTTAGCAGTACATGTGCAGTTCCAATTTTGTTCATACCTACCCTTTAATTTTCCTGGGTGCTATTGTTCCCGTAAAAGTAATTGGTTATAGCCTCCATTTTCCAACAGAATATCAGATTGTAATTGTGCGTCGCTCCTGTATCGCGCTGTGCTTGGGTAGGTTTTTCATCTGCAACCAGTAGTGTGGCAAATGATGGAAAGGTTTTTAGAACTAGCAAGATGCCCATGTGTTGCACGCATCAAGATGCATTTGTATGAGTAGTTTATCTTGTGGGAGAAAAGGATGAACGAGGGAAGGCCTTATTTGCAAATCTGGAGAGGGGTATGAGTATCTTTTTGCAAAATTCCCATTTATTTCCTTCCTATCTGTCAGATATAAATTGGACGGACTATATTGCAAGAAAAAAAGTATAGAGAAAAAAAGTAGACAGTAAAGGAAGTAGAGATAAATATTAAATATTAAATATTAAATAAATATAACTGTAGAGAAGAGAGTACAGATAGAAGAGACGTCGGGAAAGGATCGCGCACGCACGGGAAAAAGCGGCCGGGCGTGCGCTAGTTTTGGCGCGCGGCGTCCGGCGCGCTTTATAAAATCCAACGCCCTCCCACCGCTCTGTGCCTTGCCACCGCTCTGTGCCTCGCCACCGCTCTCTCCCCGCTCTTTTTCGCTTCGCCGCCGCCGCGCCACCATGCCGCCGCGTCGCCGAGAAACTTGGGGATACCGCGGCGTCCACGCGCGCCCCTCCGACGGCTTCTCTGCCAAGATCCGGTTTCGCTGGATGCGCCTCGGCCTCGGCAATTTCGACATCGCCAACGAGGCCGCCCGCACGTACGACGCGGCGGTGTGGCGCCCCTGGTGGCCTCATAGAACATTGAACTTCCCCAACGTGCTGACGCGGGAGCGGGCGCAGGAGCTCGCGCCTCTGCCGCGGCTTAGGACCGACGAGGATCGTCGCGACAACCGGAGTCGGGAGCACCGTCTCGGCATCGCCGAGATGGACGAGGAAGCCATGGCGCTGTGGCACCAACACTTCCCATAGGACAAAATCAACGAGCATGAGTGCTACGCGCAAAGGAGGGCGGAGAGGGATAAGAGGAGGGCAGAGCGAGCCACCTATCGCGAGGACAAGCGTAGGCGCAAAGCGGACGCTCAATTCAACATGAGGCTAGGAGCCGCGTTGCCCTGGGAATCCGACGACGATCGGTATCTTTACGCCTACAGTCAGACGTTGGAGGAGGACATCACCGAGGAGGAGTCGGACGACAAGGAGTAGTTGAATTATCTTTTTTTATCTATCTATGCTGAGAACTATCCTCTACTCTCTAGTATCTACTTCTCGATCTTAGCACTGTAAACGCTTTTTTAAAGCGCCGCGCGTTGCGATTCTGTTGGAGATGCTCTAACATGGCAGACGAGTGCTTTAATGTTGCCCACAAGATGCGCGATCTTTCCATGTTGAGATTTTAAAACCACGAGCGTGAACATGCAGAGGAGCAATGAAGACCAAACATGGGATATTCGGGACATCTTCAAGGAGCGTGGCAAGTTAAAGAGGAGCTGCACCGAACCTGTAAAACGAGCTTTGGTAAGTAACACCCTTTCAATTACATTCGTTTAGCCTCGTGTTCTTCAATGTGTACATGTTGTAGTTTATGTTTCTCTTAAGCGTGGTGTTCTTTGATGTGTAATAAGAAGAGTCTTAATCGTTCTAATGCTTTCGTTTTTAACTTGATGTAGGAACTGGGTGTTCTCACCTTGTAGTCTGTTTTTATATTTCTTTTCCTTTTGAATTCACTTCTCCGAGTTCTGTTTATCTGGCTTCTACTAAATGGATCTAGGTTTCTCTGAGTATTGATCTAAAAAAGAAGTGACTTCATGTCAGGATGCAGTTCCTGCGAGGAGGGAAGTATGGTCAACCTCGAGATCATGTTTCCAAAATGAGGCTGGATTACACACAAGGTGCCAGTTCCCTAATGATGCTGGATTAGGCACAAGGTGCAAATTCCCAGATGATGCTGGATAACACACAAGCCAGGTGGAGCCGTCAGCTATTCGTGTCATCGTGGCATTAGTAAAGGCTGATGTCGGTGTCAAAACCTGCGGATCTCGGGTAGGGGGTCCCGAACTGTGCGTCTAGGCGGATGGTAACAGGAGACAAGGGACACGATGTTTTTACCCAGGTTCGGGCCCTCTCGATGGAGGTAAAACCCTACTCCTGCTTGATTGATATTGATGATATGGGTAGTACAAGAGTAGATCTACCACGAGATCAAGGAGGCTAAACCCTAGAAGCTAGCCTATGGTATGATTGTTGTTCGTCCTACAGACTAAAACCCTCCGGTTTATATAGACACCGGAGAGGGCTAGGGTTACACAGAGTCGGTTACAATGGTAGGAGATCTACATATCCGTATTGCCAAGCTTGCCTTCCACGCCAAGGAAAGTCCCATCCGGACACGGGACAAAGTCTTCAATCTTGTATCTTCATAGTCTTGGAGTCCGGCCAATGATGATAGTTCGGCTATCTGGACACCCCCTAGTCCAGCACTCCCTCAGTAGCCCCTGAACCAGGCTTCAATGACGACGAGTCCGGTGCACATATTGTCTTCGGCATTGCAAGGCGGGTTCCTCCTCCGAATAATTTATAGAAGATTGTGAACACCAGGATAGTGTCCGGCTCTGCAAAATAAATTCCACATACCACCGTAGAGAGAATAATATTTACACAAGTCCAATCTGCTGACGTATTTCGTGGCGTGATGTCACACCACGGCCAAGCCTTTACTCGAATCGTTTTTATTGTTCCACCTCAGCGCATTTAGCGAAGCGGTTTCCTTGGCACGTCTTGTCGAAGCAGAGATCGTGTCCCCCTATTACGGGATTCTCATTAATACGGACGTGGGTAACCCAAACGCGCCCGTTGGCTCGCCCCCTCCATCAAAGGCGAGTCCCAAACGGTTATGGGGACGGCTCTTGGTATTCAACCCCTTTATAATGAGACCAAGGCATGTTCCTTTTCTTCAATATCCAATTGAATCCGCCCCTCACCTCGAGTTCCAATACCCAAGGCTCCAGATTCAGGCGCTTCGGACCTTCGACAATGTTCGGCTCC
The DNA here is from genome assembly GCF_018294505.1 of Triticum aestivum. Classification (NCBI taxonomy): domain Eukaryota; kingdom Viridiplantae; phylum Streptophyta; class Magnoliopsida; order Poales; family Poaceae; genus Triticum; species Triticum aestivum. The sequence goes on along the minus strand of NC_057795.1, from coordinate 331,117,311 downwards.
GACCTACAGGGTCGGTGGATGCCTTCTTCTGTCACGGAGGAACATGTGCTAAAGCTGAGAGACGCCAAGTATCTAACCGGCGAAATTTCGCACAGGCTGCCAGCCCAAGGGCAAGTCATTCCTACTCCCGAGCCTGGTGAGAGCGTGGTGTTCGTGTCTCACTTCCGTCAGGGTTTAGGCTTCCCGATGGATCCCTTCGTGAGAGGGCTCATGTTTTATTATGGGCTGGAATTCCATGACTTGGATCCGGAGTCCATCCTCCACATCTCATCGTTCATTGTCGTATGCGAAGCCTTCCTCCACACCACTCCTCACTTCGGATTGTGGCTCAAGACCTTCAACGTGGAGCCGAAGATGATCGAGGAGCGGCAGGCAGAGTGCGGAGGGGCAGTTATAAGAAAAAGAGCTGACGCCCCGTGGCCCGAGGGCCTTTTTCAGAAGGAGCTCGGTTTGTGGCAACAGGAGTGGTTCTACATCACCACTCCCAGGGGCACCAGATGGGTGGCGCCGCCCGCCTTTCGCTCGGGCCCTCCATAATGGTTGGCGTCATGGGTCAACAAAGGGCTTGACTGGGGGCCGTCCAAGGATGTGCCATTATTGCAGGGCCGCATTCGAGACCTCCAGGAGAGGGAGATCATTCTGGTTGTAGTGGCGCAGGTCATGCTGATTCGGCGCCTTCTGCCCTGCAAACATCGCCCCCTCCGCCTGTGGGAATTCAATCCGGAGGGACCGCGAGCTCTTCAACACTTCATGGGTGCGACACCCGTGGAGATGTACAAACTGTTCTTCGGATCACAAGAGACGTGTCCGGACTTGACCGACGATGCCGGCCTAAGCTGCAATTGCCCGGATACTCAAGTAAGTAGTCATGTGTCAGGACATACCATCCGTTCATTTATCGTAGATTCGCCCTTTGACCAGCTATCCCTTGAACAGGAGTGGATAGCGAAAGCAAAACTGATACGGTGTCCGGCCCCCCTCCCTGAGACCACGCCGGATCTCGTGTTAGTCAAGATGCTGGAGGTTGCGCCTTCAGAAGAGGGCGAAGGGGAAAACAGGAAAACTACCGCCTCCGCTAGAGAGGCTCTCAAAAAAGGGGGGATCGAGAATCCCTCCCTCCAGGGGGAGAAGAGGACCGCTTCCGAAGATCCGGAGGCCAAGGCCTCAAAGCGGGGGAAGAAATCTTCACCAGAGGGTCCTGCGCTAGGAGAAGCCCCGGCCGCACTATTTCCCCAAGGGAATTAGCCCTCCAGCGAGCCGTAAGTAGAAAGGGGAGTTTGTAATAAGGGACATCCCTGTTTTTATTTCTGAGGATAACCGAAGTTTTTACCTTGTAGTTCGGATCTCAGCCCTTCTCAGCAGAGCTCATCTTCAGGGGATCTTCGTCCGGAGATGATGGGGAGTGAGACGCCTCCATCTGCCATGTCGTCGGGCTGGGCGGACGACCCTGAGGTGTCATCGCGGAGGGTCTTCCCGAGTCCGGCGGGGCCGGAGAGTTCAGCACCAACTGGTGTACGACCGGAGGAGCTGAAGGATCTGCTCGGGCGGGCATCTATCTCACAAGATCACCGTACATTAATGAGTACGGTGATTGAAAGGATTTCATCCACTAAGAGCGGGTTGCATGAGGCCGTCAGAAGTTTACTGACGGGGTTTGAGGTACGTAAAAATGATATATCTTTTGATAGTTTTGCACATAGAGTGCGCCCTATATAGATAGTAGCCCCTGAGACTCGGTACATTGTCAAAAGCGACAGCGTGCCGAGGATCATAATCTCAGTTATGAGATGCCGCCCTTCCTATTCAGGTGGCGGAACGTTCAGTGGCCAGCCGGACTGATAGAGTTGCCGAACTGAAGCGGCAACTTGACGTTGCGGATGCGGACATCGCGCTGGTCAGTAAACGACTTGACGAGTCGCAAGGTATGTGGCTTCTCCGCGGGCACCTTTGTAAGGGGGCTTGATGCCCGTGCCTTACAACATGTATGCTTGTTGCAAATGGCGCCGCTGCTATGGAGGACCTTCGGGCGGAGCTTGCCCGAGCCAAGGAGCAAGCCAGAAAAAGTGATGTGGCTGCCTCGAAGGCGGCCGAAGAGCTAAAAGCCGAACAGGCTGCTCACTGCCGAAGCAGGGAGGAAATGGCCGAAATGGTCGTGAAGCTGAAGGATGCTACCGACCGCTATGAGTTTCTTGAAAGAGAACGCCAAGCGGGGCAAGAGGACCGGAAGAAGGCCACCGCCGAAGCCAAGGATGCTCGCTCCGCGATGAGGGCTATAAAGGAGGAGCTGCGTCAGGTCGGGGATATTGCGGCTGGAAAGCCCTTTCTGCTGCATAGGAAGTTCACGGACCCGAAGTATGCTCAGTTGGGCCAGTTGTGGGGTGCGGAGGATGCTTATCTGAATTTGGCGGCGAGTGCGGCGGACGCAGTCGTGCACTTCCGAAGCCAAAAGGATCACGGAATGGAAGAGCTTTTTTGGTCTCAATTCCATAGTCCGGAGCGTCCACTTCCGTTAACCGATCGGTTGGCTGAGTGGGCTAAGCTGAGCAGGTTGTCCGGACTTGCCGTGAAGGATGTCGTGGCTCATCTGTGGCCGAAACGGCCCGAGCCGAAGAGTTATTTTGGCTTGGTGCAGCAGTTCCTTGATGCGGTGCCGCATATCAAGGCGATGAAGCGGTCGGCATGCATAGAGGGTGCACGGATGGCTCTCGCCCGTGTCAAAACATACTGGGCAGAAATGGAGGCCACCGACGTTGCATCCCGAGATTCAGACAGGAGCCGATTACCCGCCGAGCACTATTTTGGGGAAGTCCTGCAGGGCGCCCGTTTAATAGAGTCGCAGTGCTCGAAAAACGTTATGTTCAAATGACATGTATGATTTGTGAAACCATATTTATAATATAAGGGATTTTTATACTTGTGCGTTCAAGTATTGAAATACCTCCTGTGCGACCGTTAATGTATATGTATATATAACCTGAAAGATGGCAGTCTTCGGCTTCAGCCCCCACGCACATGTTGCGGGGGTGTTTGCAAAAAAGCGCATTTTCACACTTAATCCAACATCTTGGTCCTGTGAAGGAGGTGATAGCATAGCAAACTAGGCAACCGGACTATAATGCTTTATCACTTTCACTTAGCCATAGGAGTTCGATGGTGGGGCTACTATATAGCCCCTAGGGGCACCGCGCTCTCCGAACTCGGGGCACGTGTGTGCCTGACCGGGAAACGGTCCTTCGTCAAAGCGGAGGAATTCTAAACATTCCGGTAGTCGATCGAGTGGTTGACCAGTCTCTCGCTATATCATGACAGTCAGTTTTCGGCTTTCTCTACTGAGGTGCTCACCAGGACGAACCGGGGCACAATCGCAGTAGTTCTCCTGGTGTCGCGTTAGCCGATAGAACGGAACGTAAGGCAGCAAAACACAGGAGCCGGGCAAACCCAACATTTGACCAAGACATGATTCGGAGCTGATGCATATAAGGCCTAACTCGAGACGCCGAACACTCCCTAAGGTATTCGGTCTTTATGAAAACGGGCAGAACAATGCCCTAAGCCCCTAGTGTCCAGGTACGCGTGAAAACTTCTGACGCGACCGATGCCAAAATGCCAGCCTCCTCCTCGGTTATGGTAAGAAACTGGGGGATGTGTATCAATAAGAGACAGTAAAAAAGGTTTACGCAGAGTCTTAATCTGAAGAGAATCCTTGCAACGGGTCCCTGCTGCATGTCTGCGCCTGTGTCTCTGTTGTGCTGTATCCTGGACGGGTGTAGCACGTTGTTCATCTGTAAAAGAGAAGAACTTAGTTTGAAAAAAGATCGTGCGAAAAATGTATTTGTTAAAATAAACATAGTATGATTCGAAAAATGAATAAAATTGAGCTTTATTGGCTCTTATTGTGCATGCGTGCAGCCCCTTGTAAGGGGGTACGCGACTGGTGAGCCCCTTGTTTATTTATACCGGACTCGCCTGACTGTGTCCGGGGTCTGAATGACCTGCCTAGGGGCTTTGATCAGCAAAGCCAGATTAGTGTGTGGCTGTCAAGGCAGTCTCACGTTCTTCCGTAGTCGAGGAACACTCGAAGTTACCCTTTAATGAGATGATGTCGCGTGGACCGGGCATCTTGAGTGTAAGATACGTGTAATGCGGTATTGCGTTAAAGCGGGCGAAAGCTTCGCGTCCCAATAGTGCTTGATGGCTACTTTTAAATGGGGCGATATGAAAGATTAGCTTTTCGCGACGGAAGTTATCGGATGAACCGAACACAACTTCTAGTAGTAAGGAGCCCGTACAATTGGCATAAGGGCCTGGCGTCACTCCTTTAAAGGAAGTGTTGTTATGGCAAATTTTGGTAGGGTCTATCCCCATTCTGCGGATTGTGTCCTGGTATAGCAGGTTTATATCACTGCCGCCATCCATTAGGACTTGTGTAAATTGTAGTCCGTCGATTATAGGATCCAATATCAAAGCAGTCCATCCTGCATTTCGGATACTTCCGGAGTAATCCTGATGGTGGAAAGTTATTGGTTTTGTCATCCAGTTTCGGGACTCCGCTGGGGTGGACCATGTGGCACGTACTTTAGTGGGCGCCGCTCTATTTTTCCTTGTTATCACTTGAAGTGAATTTACTGTTTTGACCTCTTGTGGGAAATTCTTTTGTTTTCCGGTGCTCTGCTTGTGGGGTTCGTCATCGTCCTCACTTGGTCTGTCGAGCCCCTTGTGTTCAGCGTTAAGTCGGCTGGACTGCTTGAAGACCCAACAATCTCTGTGGGTATGGTTTGCAGGCTTCCCGGGGGTACTATGGATTTGACATATCCTGTCCAAGATTTTTTTAGGTTGGATAGCTCATCGATGTTGTCCTTGAGAGGCAGTGTTTTGTTGTTCTGCCTAGAGCTTTTGAACCCGGCATTGACTTCCATGCTCTTTGGGCCATTTTCCTTAGTCCGGCACTGGTCTTTTCTGCGTCGTGGTTTCCCATTTCCATCCCTGACCTCGGATGTACTCGGGTCGCTGGTGTTGCATCTTGCCAGCCAGCTATCTTCTCCCGCGCAAAAGCGGGTCATGAGGCTTGTTAGTGCGGCCATTGTCCTTGGCTTTTCCTGGCCGAGGTGTCTGGCGAGCCATTCGTCTTAGATGTTATGTTTGAAGGCTGCTAAGACTTTGGCGACTGGACAGTCGACTATTTGGTTCTTTTTGGTGAGGAACCTGTTCCAGAATTTGCGGGCTGACTCTCCGGGCTGTTGACTTATGTGACTTAAATCGTCTACATCCGGAGGGCGGACATAAGTCCCCTGAAAATTTGCCCGAAACACATCCTCGAGCTCTTGCCAACTTCCAATGGTATTTTCTGGGAGGCTTTTGAGCCAATGTCGGGCTGGCCCTTTGAGCTTGAGGGGTAAGTATTTTATGGCATGGAGGTCGTCTCCTCTAGCCATATGTATGTGTAGGATGTAATCCTCAATCCAGACTCCGGGGTCTGTTGTTCCGTCGTATGCCTCTATGTTTACGGGCTTGAAACCCGCTAGAAATTCATGATCCAGTACCTCATCGGTGAAACATAGGGGGTGTGCGGCGCCCCTGTATTTGGGTGTACCGTGATTTTCGAATACTCGACGTGATGTGTTGCTTTCTGGAGCTTTCTTTCTTGGCCCATAGATGGACTTGACCGGGCCATCCTTTTTGCGAGGATCCTTATGTGGATCGCGTGCCGGCTTGTGTGCGGCGCCGCTTGCCGCTCTTTGTTTGTCATGTGGTCGTCTATCCGACCGGGCGGCCTCTTTGTTTTTTGATTGTGGGGGCTCTACGGCCTCTTCGTCAAACTTGGGCAATAGTTTGCGCTTCGGGTATCTCTTTGTTTGGCGGCTATCGCCGTACTTGTCCGCGGTCTTGAGTACTTTGCTCCACCTCATTCTGAGTACGTCTTCCGCTGTTTTGAGCTTCCGCTTCTGCTTCTTCAGACTTCGTGCAGTGGTGACGAGCCTTTTGTGAAGGTTCTTCTGTTCCAACGATGTGTCCGGCGTGAGATCATCCGAACTGTTGTTTTCGCCGGGGATGGGTTGTTTATCCAATTCATCCTGTTCGGATGGTTGCTTGGTGGCATGTTTGTCGTCCACTGGTTCGCCCTGCTCTACGGTTGGGTTTGTATGGTTGCTGTCGTTGTCGAGGCGGGACTTTGGGCGGCGCTTGCGTCGCCGTTTCGGCTATTTTTCGGGGGAATTATCCTTCGCAGCATCCCGTTGTTCCTCGTTATCGCTTCCCTTTGGTGTATCCACCATATATACATCATGAGTTGAGGTGGCTTTCCAGTGCCCTATGGGCATTGGTTCTTGGTCGTCCCCGGCATCGTCGTCCATACCGTCGATGTCTTCGGAGTCGAAGTCTAGCATGTCGGTTAGGTCGTCGACAATGGCTACAAAGTGGGTGGTGGGTGGGCTTTGAATTTCTTTGTCGTCCGCATCCCAACCGTCCTGACCGTGGTCCGGCCAGGGCTCTCCTGATAAGGAGAGATACTTTAGCGAATTCAGGATGTCGCCAAAAGGGGAGTGCTGAAAGATGTCCGCAGTGGTGAACTCCATGATCGGCACCCAATCGGATTCGATTGGTAGGGGCGCGGGAGGTTCGGAGTCCGGCGAGGAGTCCGGTACCTCGGTGTCACGAGCTTCACAAGGGACAGGGTCGGTATTCGGCTCCATCGCCGTAGAGGTAGCAGCCCCCGAGGCGGTGCCTAGCCACCCATCCTCGATCGGCGCAGTTGGCTCCGAGTTAAGGGTCGGAGCGGACTCTCGTGCGGCCTCCAGGGCACTGTCCGGCAGCAGAGCTAAATCATGCCCATCGCGACAGTGCGGCGCGCTCGGCTGTGGCTCGAATCCATCGAAGATCAAGTCTCCGCGGACGTCGTCCGTATAGTTCAAACTTCCAAATCTGACCTGATGGCCAGGGGCGTAGCTTTCGATCTGCTCCAGATGGCCAAGCGAATTGGCCCACAGTGCAAAGCCGCTGAATACGAAGATCTGTCCGGGGAGAGAAGTCTCACCCTGGACCGCATCGTTGTTGATGATCGAAGGAGCCATCGGTCCTATGAGCGACGACACAGAGGAACTCTCAATGAAAGCACCAATGTCGGTGTCAAAACCGGCGGATCTCGGGTAGGGGGTCCCGAACTATGCGTCTAGGCGGATGGTAACAGGAGACAAGGGACACGATGTTTTTACCCAGGTTCGGGCCCTCTCGATGGAGGTAAAACCCTACTCCTGCTTGATTGATATTGATGATATGGGTAGTACAAGAGTAGATCTACCATGAGATCAAGGAGGCTAAACCCTAGAAGCTAGCCTATGGTATGATTGTTGTTCGTCCTACGGACTAAAACCCTCCGGTTTATATAGACACCGGAGAGGGCTAGGGTTACACAGAGTCGGTTACAATGGTAGGAGATCTACATATCCGTATTGCCAAGCTTGCCTTCCACGCCAAGGAAAGTCCCATCCAGACACGGGACGAAGTCTTAAATCTTGTATCTTCATAGTCTTGGAGTCCGGCCAATGATGATAGTTCGGCTATCCGGACACCCCCTAGTCCAAGACTCCCTCAGCTGAAAGAAAGCGTGCAGCAGCCCTTGAGAATATAGCTGAGTTCCTGAAGAAGCGAAAAGAGCAATCAGATGCTCTCTTCACCCAAGCCAAAGAAGAGATGGAAGAAGCCAAAAATAAGCTAGCAGAGGCAGAGCGGGCTAGGCGTCTCCTGCTGGAGCAGGAAGAGCAGAGATTGAAGAAGCACGACGGCCGTTGGATGGCCATCCAACAGTCACTACTTGTGCGTCAACCTTTTTTTTAGGAAAGCCTCAAATCTGTGGAAAACAGCATACAACCCATCTGCCATTATTCCTAATAATTTATAGCCCATTTGCTAATTCTTAAGTTTTTTTGGAGCCCATATTCTTTTTGTTAGCATTACATCCCATATTGTGGCCACGATTAAAAAATTATACGAAATTTTGCATATTTTGGTGCGTTCCGAATTGTTTTTAATCCCAAAATTTCGACTCACATTCAAACTGATTTTAAAACTAAATGTATATCAATATAAAATCCAACAAATTCTCCACGCATAAGAATTAATGTAATTTAAAATCCCAAAATGAAAAAAAAGATATTTGAAACTAATTGCCGCTTTGATGTGTTTTAAAAATGTACAGCCCATTTCTCATTACTGATGGGCCATTTTCTCGGCCAGCCGAATGAAAGCTCTCCTTGTCTTGAAAGATTTGCAGCCCAACATGCCTGACAAAGCGACTTACTTGGCAAATCACAAAAAATTGGGTTGTGGCCGTGGACCCAGCTGTCAGCCTCTCCACGTACAGTACTCTTCCGATGGAAGTCGTTCCTTGACCACGTTGAACACGCCGCGCGGAGAACACCACAGTGGTGGACGGCGGCGAGGCCTAGGAAGGGGACAACGCGGAGTCGGGGAAGACGTGCCAGTGGAAGCCCGCGCGGAGAGGAGTACGAGGGTTCACTGGTTCGGCTGCGGTGTGAGGTTGCCGTCGCCGCAGGGCCTGGCCAGCGGTGGGAATAGTAGGGGGCGGTGAGTCCTCCGCGGTAGCACAGCCGGCCACGGGAGGCAGGAGCATGAGGCACGACCGGCGCTGGTTTGGGCGGCTGGAGCAAGAAGACCAGAGGTTGAAGAAGCACTACGGCCGTTGGATGGACATCGTACGGTCACTGGAGCTAGAATCATTCATATTGACTAAGTTGACAAAGCCCTTCGTCCCCGTCAACTTAGTAGGCCCACAAGTCAGCCTCCCACCAAGGTGGGTCCCAGCTAGCAGGGGGAGTATTCATTTTTTTGGTGCGTAATAAGGAGGCACTTCCGTTGGGTCCGAGCTGACAGCGGGGGGGACGTTTTTTCGCAAAATATGGTGGCCCGTCTGGTGGGTCCCAGCAGTCAGGGGGCAAACTTTTTTTTGGCAAAATACGGTGGCCCTTCCAGTGGGTCCCTACTGTCAGTTGGAGGAATCATTATTTTCTGCGTAATAAGGAGGCACTTACTTGCTGCGGCCGTGGACCCAGCTGAGACTCTCCACGTACAGTATACTTCCGATGGAAGTCGTTCCTTGACCACGTTGACCTCGCCGCGTTCCGTTGCATGCATGCGTCCATGGGCGTGGTGCATCCCCACTGTCAGCCTCTCACATACAATCATCTTCCGATGACTCTCGGTTGTTGACCACGTTGACCACACCGTGCCGAGCGCACCCAGACTGGAACGACCCGGAGATGGGGAAGATGGCGCAGTGGACTCACAGATGGAGAGAAGTGGGAAACTTCACTAGTTTGGGTGCGCGGCAGCATAGCCGCGGTGCCGCCCACGGGAGACAGGAGCAAGAACAGAGGTTGAAGAAGGAGCACGGCTGTTGGATTAACATCCAACGGTCCAGCTGCTAGAATCATTTGTTGATTAAGTTGACAAAGCCGTGTGTACACGTCCGCTTAGCAGGCCCACAAGTCAGTCACCAAATCTGATGGGTCCCAGCTGTCAACGGGATGAATAATTTTTTTTGCAAAACAAGGAGGCACTTCCTTCCGTGCGAAGATACAGCCGGTGGGTCCCAGCTGTCAGGTGTAGGAAACATTTTTTCAGCTTAATAAGGAGGAACTTTCCTTGCGTGCGACCATGGACCTCGTGGGTCCCAGCCGTCAGGCTCTCCACGTACAGTCCTCTTCTGATGACTCTTGTTTGTTGACCACGCCGCACCGAACACAGCGAGGCGGTGGACGACGGCGAGGCCCCGGACGGGAACGACTCGGAGATGGGAAAACGCGGTAGTGGAGTCGCAGATTGAGAGGAGGAGAAGGGTTATAACTGGTTCTGATGCAATTCATATCAAACTCAGGTTCATAGGACACGTTCATATTCATAGCCAACATTCACTATCAACAACTCAAAAGATTCATATATACACAAGCTCAGCATATCTATGCATCCAAATGATTGATAGATCACACGACAATATTCATACATAATTCACAAAAAGATTCAGATATACACATGTTCAGTATGTTTATGCATCCAAATGATTGAGATCACAGCCAATATGATCCATGGACGAACTTTAATTACCTAGGGTACAGACTGGTAAATGGTGTTCAATCAGAGGTACTTCTTGCTAAAATTAGTTCTTGTACGAGTAAACTTTCGAGTACATAAGAGGCAGAACAAACAATCTGAACTTTGCTTGTAGGTTTATCCTCAAATAGTAGCCTCGTGCCGATGGAGGTTTGAGCAACTTGGCCACTACTCTCATCCAACTAGTTTACTGGCTCATCTTGGTCCTGTATTTCGCCAAAATTCTACATTGCAGACGAGAAAGGAGGCGGTTGAGAAAATGAACCACCCAAATTTTTTGTGCAGTTCAACTGAAATGGAGCATCCTTGGCGTGCATACTGATTAAGTCCCAGATGAATATACGCGTCAACCAACTTGTCTGGAATCTTTAGACTCCATGCCATATAGTTCGCTACCATATGTGCCGATAACCAAAAGGCACAAGTTGGGACCAAAGACTGGACTGCGTTTTTCTGGGCTATGCACCAAGCAATATTTTTGGCGTTCACTCTCCTAATACTTGGAGTTTGACAATTGGTTGACGTCGGTTGATACTCGAATGAATATAGGCACTTCTTGTCAACATCGATGCTTGTCTGAGTGAACTTTGGAGTACATAGCAGCAGCATAAGTACCTGTCCATCTGATCATTTTGTGCAGTTCTACTAAAATCACCCGATGTAATGATTTGCCTGCGAGTTCAGGCTCCAAATTACTCCTTTATGAACTCGGCAAACAGTAGCACAATACCAAATTACCAATATATATGACAGGCACAATAATCAGGATAAATACCAGTACCAACCTGTGTGAGGTAGCATATCAATTACTATTTCCTTTGACTGGAAGCCGAGATAAGCCAAGCGACTGACAGCAAAGGAAGAAAGCAAGCAGAGATTAGCGACTGACAGGAAAGGACGGAAGCTGTCGAGGCAATGAAGCACCCAAAGTTTTTGTGCAGTTCCACCAAAATCGAGCATCCCTGTTGGCACATATATTGAGAGAGTGAGATTACTGTAATAGTGGGACTAGTTGATGAAACATACACTAACAAATAGAAGCACCCTCATTATCTTAATGGGTAAAGTTAGCAACATAGTAGTCTTGCTTAAAGAGAGGTATTAGTTTATTTAATCAGTGCCAATTAGCTCAACTCAACACTCAAAGCATTGCCATTTATCATAGGTTGCAAAACTTAAAAGTGCAAAGATAAAGGAGTTTCTCATGACAGTAGCACGATACAAATAGAGATGACAGCAAACTAATATGGATGAAGGCCTTAGGCCCGTACCAACCTGAGAAAAAAAGCTTATTCATGTAGTCCCATAAGAGATGATAAAGCACTCACTGGAATCACACAATAGTATATATTTTTGTGCACTTCAAATGTATGGTTGAAGTCACTCTTGTTTACCAGTGTTGAGATTATATCGAAAGATTATCAAGAACTTCCAACAGAGTTAAAGCACTGGCTGGGATACAGTTCATTGTATTGTCTTGTTTAGTTCCACTAAAATGTATGATTGGCACAACATGATCCTTGTTTGCACAAGTAGGAACAAGGTGAAACCTTCATTAGCTTAGTGAGAAAGGATAGGAAGACATTAGCATATTACTCAAACAGTAGCATCAAATTCATGATGGACAATACGCAAAACATTGCCTCATTGAACCAATGGCAATAAATTGACATGCAAAACAATAGCACTATTATGTCATGACACTAATAATATTCCCTCCCTGCTCCACCACATGATTCACCTCCATAGACAAACATTCACACGTACATGATTCAGCATAGGGTCCTACTAAAGATTTGTTTAACTCCAACAGGAAAATTAGGCAGTAATAAATTAGTGGTACTTAAGTGCTCCTAATTAATTAAGTGAGACAGCAGAAGTGGAAGGGCTCCCTGGAGGATCGTCTCACATGTAAGGTAGTCGTTGTCGGAGCCCTTGAATAGCCTCGACTGAGGCCTCTGGCTTCAGCAAGATCGCCTTGGCACTGTTTATTCTTCTTCTTCTTCCTCTTTCTCCTCACCAGTTGGTGAAACCAAGTACAGGATTGGCCTTCTAATTCAGAATTGGTTTTGTCAGTGAGGGAGTACAAGTGTACTAGTAAAAAACAGCATTATTTTCTCATGGCAGTCAGAAAATAGAGATGAACACATGCATTAAATATCATTCTTACCTAAAGGAAGGTTATGGCGCCAATATGGATGATGAGGATTGGAACACAGATCTCCCTTTGTGCAGTTCCACCAAAATGAACCAACTGTTCCTTCTGACATTCCAGTTAAATAGCACAAAAGTCACTTCTTTTAAGAAGAGTTTTGTGCAGTGCACGAAAAGGTCACAACAGCAACCAGGTGAATTGGATATCCCTGTTTGCACAAAAAGGCACAGAGGAAACAGTCAGAGTCTCAAACAATTACAGGCAAAAACATTTGGCTAAACTTGTCAGAGTCTCAAACAATTACAAGCAAAAACAGTGGCATGGCTTCATTTTTACCAGCGACATTATATTAAGAACAGCTAAGGCTGCGTTCGGTTCACAAGTTTGGTGCAGGATTTTCGTACGAACACAATTCCTACCGTATTCTTTCCCTTCCAACCGTTCAGAACACGGGAAAGGTGAATAGTGTTTCATAGGAAAGCTGGTCTGGTAGTACTGAATCCATCGGATTAGAAACATCCACGCGCTGCTCATTTTTTGGGCGGAAGCCCGAGGCAGGCGCTCGCTTCCATGCATTAGACAGGTTGTTGTGCTGTGTTTGCCAGAATAAAAAAATCAACCTATGTGTGGTACGTGAGGTGAGGACAAGAGTAGTCACTGTGCAGCTGAATAAACAAATAGCATCTCATACTGCCAACCATGCTACTCTAAAAAAAACAAATCTGTACATTTCATAGTCCATCCGAACACATTCTCTTGAGAGTTTCCTCCAGTTCGTTGTTCCATAGTTTTATACCTACATTCCTTTCCTATTCCTCTATTTTCATCAAGACCTATGTTTTCTGCCCCTTTATTCCGACCGGAGCCTAAATATTTGGTATAAAGGCATGGGACAGTGGGTGCACTAGCAGTACAGCACCATGTAGGTAAACAGGGGCATAAAGTGGTGATTCATAGTTTGTTGCCCCGAGAAACAAACATCCAAGAAACATATCTAGGTTGGTCCCATTTTTGTTCACTCTAGCCACCTACTCCTATGTGTGGATAGCAAATCTAGTCCTGGTCATACCACTGTGTACAGCGTTACCCCTATATTTCCCTTTTCGACCAAGAGACCGGTTGGATGACCAGTCTGTACTACTTTCATCCCCTTTCCTTCATGTTTGTACCAAATCCGATGTACATACTAAATTCCCCCACCCCCACTTTATTTCAATGACAAGTATTTTCATACGGAGGGAGTACAAGATTCGACTCCATGAAGTAGCTTTACCTCTAACAATAGAAGAAAAAAATAGGTGACGTTGGACCATCCGATCGAGAGGGGCTGAGAGGTAGAAAATGATGCACATGCAGTGATGTAGCGAGCTGGGGAAGTAGAGCTAAGGTGGTTTCGAACGAAGAAATACCTGAAGGTCGTCGGGATGTCGATAGGTGGGCGGAGGGAGGCCGGATCCGCCCACAGGCAACAGAGGGATTGGAGGGCCTCCCGCGCCGGTGCTCGGCCAGAGATAACGATGCGGCCGGCAGTAGGTCTCCTCCCTTGCTGTCGATGACAGCCTAAACGCTGCCCCTCCTCCCCTTCACCGGCAGAGGGGGATACGTCCGGATCTGTAACCAGCGGTGAGGATAGAAAGCCAGTATTTTTGAAGGGAGAAAGACAGGATTACTACCCCTATCTTGTTTAGATCTGGAGAGGATGAGAGTGTGTGAATAGAGCAGCCCTAGCAAGCAAGTGCGGAGGCTCCGGCCTATATATAAGTACTGGGGTAGTTTTCCTTTTTCACTCCATCAAAACAATCGTTTAAAATTGTGTACTATACTACATGCTAGGTCGCGGTTTTTTTAGTTGTTGATTGTTTTTTGAGATAGCTACCCGCTTGTTCCAAGTGGTGTTACGGTGTGCCAGGTCGCACTTTGTATCGTTCAAGTCTGGCAGTACTACAAGTCCCTCCATTAAATGAACAACCACCCCCTCGTAAAAATTGTGAACAAGCCCACGGCTAAAATTAGCGGAAACGTGGGTTGCCCCAACATGCATTATTATTTACATTTTCTACTCCCTCCATTCCTAAATATAAGTCTTTTTTATTAGCCACACCTAAGACAAGAATTTTTTTATTAGCAGTGAACCCCACATGGCATAGACACAAAAATTATGGCACGATTCCCTTAGGCAAGCCAAAGTGTGTCTAACAATTTGAGCAACTCAGGTTAGGCAAGTGTGGCAAGTGTGGGAAAAATAATGTGGCAACATAAGACAAACATAGTCACAATCCAAACAGCCCCGTGATTTTTTGTGACATGCATGAAAATTTGGTTAGTTAAATTTATAGTCAAAATTTGGCAAGGTGCATCAAATCAACACATGCAAGTATCAAAAGGAAAGTCACGGCATGCATGCATGCGTTGTACTCCCTCCGTTTCCAAATACAAGTCTTTTTAGAGATTGCAACAAGTGACTACTCCCTCCGTTCCTAAATGTAGGTCTTTTTAGGGATTCCACTACAAACTACATACAGATGTATATAGACATATTTTAGAGTGTAGATTCACTCATTTTTTTAGTATGTAGGAGTAGTTCATAGTGAAATCTCTAAAAATACTTATATTTTGGAACGGAGGGAGTACATACGAAGCAGAATATGTCTACTCCTACATACGAAGTAGCCCATTTGAAATGTGTAAAAAGAGTTTTATCGAATGCAGTGCTTTGATGTGTCGCGTCAACTCGTACAAGCCCGAGAAATTTGATTACTACGACGCCCTCTCCCTCGCGGACTAAGCTCTGGTGCCTTAACTGCACCTGCCTTTGGCTGCATGACAGGTGGGCCAACCACCTGTTGGGCCCACCTGTCATGGACACAAAGGCAGGAGCAGTAAGTAGAAGCTTTCGCTACACGCTATCCCTCCCGCACGAGGTGGACGGACATGCAGCAGTGGATTCGATACTGTACAAGTAGGAGTAACATCATTGTTCGTCTTCTCGAAGAGGCGAAGAGCCAAGTGCAAACTGAACGTGGCAGTTGCGAACGCTCGCGTGGTGCGGTTCCTTGGAGTACTAGCCAGGCTCTTGCATGAGACAAAATTGCTATTGTTTAACAATTAAACTCCATTATCCATTGGTTGATACTCATTCTGCACAGGTCCACGCGCTTAGCACCGTTTCCTCCTGGGGTCACCAATGTTTATTTTCTAATTAATAGCATTCCATGCAATGAACTAGCCATTGCAAGTCATTAAAAGCATGCACACCTCTCATCTCTTATTGGTTGATACGTATGTCAAGAAACAAGAAACAAGGTAGAAGTTAATGCACCGCGCCCATGTGTTTTGGGACTATTTGGTTTTCGTAAGATGACTTACACACCTAGACGGAGGGAGTAGTATAGACATGTAAACTGGAAAGGAGTATTTGCCTTTCTAGAGATTTCAACAAGTGACTAGACTTCGGCTCAAAAAAAACAAGTGACTAGACTACATCGTGTGCAGTACCCCCTCCCCTCCGGTTTATAGGGCTCAAATCTCAAATCTCATGAACCAAGGCATTTTGCGATTGGAGGAATGTATCTCGTACTTTACAAAACTACCCTAATTAAACTCATGCATTAATTACGTAGTTCTCTCATTTTCCTCTCCGCCTTGGTCGCGGTGCACAATATTGAGGCTAGCCATAGTGGGAGTAACTTAGGTAGTAACTTAACACATCCCAAGACAATTTTGCTTATGTGGCAAGTATTTAATGAGGAAAGAGGTGCTTGTGGTAACATAATATGTTACTGTAACATAGCGCTTTCCGAGGCAAAATGAGTCTATGAGATAATAAATGAAGCAATATATGATACTACTACTATGTTACTTTGCACTATGGAGGTAGTAACTTACACTAGTGTCATATGCATGACACTAGTCTAAGTTACTCCCCACTATGACCATCCTGAGAGAGTGCTTTGATACGTTTTAGTCTCATGACTAAAAGTAGTGGGACTAAAACTTGTTAGCCTCATCCATGCTTGGATCCAAATACTAAAGAGACTAAAATCAAGTTAATGACATTTCAAAGCATCCGGGCCTGCGTGCCATCCACCAAATCACAGCGAGGTGCTACAGTCGAGACTCACCTGTCACCCCGGTGTGGCTGGCATGACCCGTCATATCACAAAACCCACACCTTTACCAGCAGTGGTAAGGTGGCCTCCAAGTTGGACTGGACGAAGCAACCATCATTTCATTGGAACGCTCGTTCAAGCTCTTTCTTCCCTTTCTTGAAGAAAACCTCACTCCAGGCTACTCACTTCTGCCATTTTTCTTCTCTGCCGATGAAGGAAAGGTGGGCGAATCAGTTATGCTGCTATATTTTCATTCCAATAATCTTCTTTTTGCGAAGCACCAACCGATTCTCACATTCTATTCTTTTCCCATTTTCATTGCGATTGTGGTTTCCTTTCGATTGCTTTTTGTTTGTCAGATCATTGATGGATCCTGGAGCACTAGGCAAAGAGTTGCCGGCGAACAACCCACTAGAGACAGCAATCTCTAGGAAGCGAGCACCGACCAACGAGTTAACCATGTTGGCGGGCCAACCCATGGAGACGAAGAACTCCAAGAAACAAGCACTAGCCAAAGAGTTGAGGACGTTGGCGGACGAACTCCTCAAAGAAAGTTGGAAGAACAGCAAGGGCCCCACCGTGCCTACCCCAGGAGCTCTGATTGCCGCCTATGTGAGGCTCAAGACCGAGTTTGAGGAGATAGTCGCCGTTGAGAAGCAGTATTCCCCTGGCAAGGTGATGGCCCCCATCGAGGACGAGGAGATGGCCCCCGGAGGGATGAGATCCCCCGGTGAGCTGCACAAGGTAAAAAATAATGGCTTATTACCATAGTTGTGGTTTTTGATTATTTGCAATGTGCTTGCTTTTTGATTATTTGCAATGTGCTTGCTAATATGTTAGTGTTGTGCAGGTGCCGGTGGTTGTCCTTGATGATTCCGATGTCGTGGCCCGTCCTGTTGGCATCGCCCCGGAGATCGATTCCGATGTCGCTGTCCATCCTATGGACATCGCCCCAGAGATTGATTCCGATGTCGCGGTCAGTCCTGTGGACATCGCCCTGGAAATCGATTCCCATGCCGATGTCCGTGTTGTGGTCATTGCCCGAGAGATCGATGACAAGAAATAGTTGGTCGCGCTAATCCTTTAGGGTAGTTTTCATTGCCCTGTGTTTAATTACCAGAACGATGCGTGTTATCAAACCAACTTAGGGCTAGTGCACTATCTTGTGTGGGCAGATCTTGCTGCTTTTGTTTGATAGTGAATCATGCGATGAATCATGCGAACCCTCTCTGAGTTATGGAAACAGATGTATCCTCACCAGCTTTTGATGTAATATATGGCATGCTTAGATGTAACTTTGAACTGTTTATCATATCAGCAGGGCTTGTTTGATGATTCTTGGTGTTAGTAGGCTAGCTACTGTGCGAGCTATAGTACTTGCAAAACACTCACCGAAGAGAAACGTTGGGGCTGATGAGCTCATGGTACGATATACTTATCCCTCGTCGATCGACCAATAGCCCTAGCTCCTAAAATTGTAGGCTTAGCGATCGATCAGACAATAGTTGACATACATTCAGTCCTCATTTGGTTCATAGGGTAGGAAAATCATAGCAAAAGTACAGAGAACATGCAACACAAAATCATAGCAGTGCAGAGACGTATTCCCTCCATTCCAAACTAGATGACCTAGGCGGGCTAGTTTGGCCTAGTGGGTTTCAGTGATATGACGTGGTACAGTGTCGTCCAGTCTTCGCGTGTGGTAGCAGTATTGCGGGTACAGTAAGTTTTCTGGAAGAAGCGGAATTCAACGAAGTCATGATGGTTCCTTCGTCCGAACAACTTACGGTGGGAAAGGTTGGGCCTGCAATACGACCGGGGTATACCAGGATAATTTTGTGCATGGCAGGTGGACCAGGATGGTCGACGTCCCACATGTCGGCGAATGAAAGTATTCTTTCTGATATAGAGGACGAGCAACGAGTATTCATTGTTTATTTTTGATGAAAGCTATTGTCTCCATTGTTACTCCTTGACTTTGTCAATGCCTCTCTCTCCTCCACATAAGCGGGGACTACTTGCTATGCATGCAGCGGGCAGCTGGCGTCTTGAGGGGCCAGGGCGGTGAGAGCGGGCTCCGGAAGCGGTCCGGACTCCAGCATGGCCCACCTCACATTATCACCATATATTTCTTGGAGTCCATGCGCGGCGGGCGGGCAATCTCTTCTCCCTCCCCCATTTCGCTCTTCTCAGCCGACACCCGCCGAGCGATTAGATTTCGGCTATCGACGGTTTATTCAATTACGGTCCCACATGTCAGTGAAATTTTAAGACAACGCATGTCCCCTTTGGTGAGCGGCGTGCGAGCTGGACTGTCGGGGTTGCAATGCGTACGAGTCGTAAGTGTGCCGCCTTTTCCTTTAGAACTTGCGAAGAACATTTTCGCGCGATCGATCGATAGAAATCCAGAACAAAATGACGAGGGTGGTGCTTTCCCGCTTGTTAGGCGGGCTAGTTCGAGTGATATGATGTGCTACAGTGTCGTCCACTTGCTCCATTTTTATGTAAGCAAGAGTTTACACTCGTACGCGGGAGGAGTGTGAAACACCACGGATCTGATTTTGATCGAGGGATAACTCTTCCCTGCCAAATAATGGAGGATTGTTAGTGATTATAGCATGATAGTTAGGGCATCTCCAGCGCTGGCCCACAAATTTACACCGACATCTGTCCGAGGACACTGATGGATGCCATCCGATGCTGCCCGCATACCTTTTGACAACTATATGAACTAACCGGACGAAATTCGTGCAAACAAAGAAAATTTCAAATTAACCAGATGAAATTCATTACATTTCAAAAACTTTTCCTACAAACTAGACGAAATTCATTACATATTTCGCACAAACCGTACTAAACCTACTGTAAACCTAATCTAAACGATCGCCGGCGCCCAACCACCAAGTCCGGCCATGAACCCAAGAAAGCCGGCCATTGCCTTTGCCTCCTCCTCATCCGCCTCGATAACCTCCTCCTTCAGCCGGAGCACAAGGTTATGAAGATTTCCGCCTCCATGTCGCCGTCAAGCGGCTAATCGGCCACCGATGTTTACCCCACCAAGCTTGGCATCAACTGAGTGGAGTAGCGGTGGCCTTCCCGGGACCAGAGCGGCGGCGACCTACCGTGTACTACTCTTCCTCGCTGCCGGTTGTGCCCGCGCACGCGCGCCGGCTTCGTGGTCCTGATGGCGGAGGGCGGCCCGGGGGGTGCCGGCGATCTCCTTTGTTTGCTCCTGCAATAGTACGTCGAAGAGAGCTTTGGAGCGCGCTCAGAGCGGAGCCGCCGATGTCCCTCGTCTGCTCCTGTGACAATACGTCCAAGAGAGCTTCGGAGCGCCACGAGGCCATGGTTGAAGTGGTGCCGACAGAAGGAAGGGACCGGAGGAGAATAAGTGTGGGTCTTTGGCTATGGCTGGGAGCTCGGGCTCAAGTTAATATAGCAGGCGAATGGAATTGAGCCGTGGCAGACGGATGGACAACTGGCGCTGGAGTAGGTTCGTCGGGCGTGAATGCGGATGCTGCTTCAGTGACTTAACTGCAGATGCGTTTGGGTGTCTGACATGTGGGCCCAATGGGCGTCTGGCCCGCATGTCAGTGACACACCAATTGCACCTGTAGTTAAGTCCACTGAATGCGACATTGACATTCTGGAGAGACGGTGACCGTTTCAGGTGCATGCGGACTGTTTGACTGGTCAACCATACAAATATGGAGCTATACGCTGAGCCAGCAACCGTATAATCACCATATCTCGTATACAATGATCAAAGTGAGCTATCAAGACAAGTTCGATGACCGCCAATGCATTTTACTCGGTAATAAATGACCAAGATTGAAGGGGAATCCTAATTTGCTTCGTCTTCTGTCCTTGAGCTCTTGACAAACAAATGCACTATACGGTTGTCCGGCCACTCCACCCCAGAGCTATCTCACCAAGCGTCGTTCATGCCACCGCACCGCACACTAACCGGTAAGGCAGTGATGGCATCCCGCCGCGCCGAGTTCCTCGCCGCCCACGAACGCACACAAAAATGGTAGGGAAGCGATGGCATCCCGCCGTGCCGAGTTCATCGCCGCTCGCGACCTCACAACTATGTGGGAGGAATTTGAAGATGCCAAGGCCGAATGGGCGGTAGAGCAAGAGGCGGCCAAAGCCGCAAAGAGGGAGCGGAAAAGTCAGAAAGCACTCAAGAAAAGAGAGGCCCGCCGCCGCAAGAAAGAAAAGGACGCACGCGCTGCTGCGAAGAGGTCCGCGGAGATCCAAGCACGGTGGGGTGTCGCCGACAAAGCCGGGAAGGAGAACAACGGTGTCTGGCCAGCATGTGAGAAGTAGTAGTACTAGTAGTTAGTATGTGTATCTGTGTCTGAGTACGAGCATGTACCGGTACTACTAGTTACTACTCTAGTTTTTAGAGCAAATGACCAGTACATTAGCCTAGACTAAGTGGAAAAATTCCGATCCTATGCATCAAATGGCATCTCTTTCTCTATAGGAATTGAGATGCATGTCATCTCACTTCCTATGATTTTCATATTCCTATCCTATGAACGAATGGAGGCCTCTGCTAGAGTAAATACTGTAGCTAGCAGTACTGCTGGTATAGTAGTTTTCTTCAAGAAGCGGAATTCAATGAAGTCATGATGGTTCCTTCGTCCGAGCAACTTCAAAGTGGGAAGTGGGCATGTGATTTGACGGCTTATTAGTCATTGTTACTGTGGCGCGACGACCTAGGTGACTCTCCCTTGGAGTTCTGCGTGCATGGCAAGTGGACCAGGATGGTCGATGTCCCACATGTTGGCGAACGGAAGTATTCTTTCTGATATCGAGGAGCAAGGAAACCGCGTGGTATAGTATCACTACTGATTGGTTCACAAAAAAATAGTATCACTGCCGATTTATAATTATTTTTCATTTCTGATGAATGCTAGCATTTCAACTCTTACGATGAAGGGTGCCAAACACGGCACGTGTTGGATGTCCCACAGGTCAGCGAAAGGAGTGGGACATGAACAGCGTGGTAGAGCCCAACGTAAAAAAAACAGTGTGGTAGAGCGTCTCCACTTCTTCTACTTCTGGGTCGGAGACCACACGTAGTAGTACTTAGTTGTATGAACGATACAAAGTGCGGCCTGGAGAGAAAGACACGTCTAGTTGGAAGGTCTCGGGGCATACACGTAAACAAATATAAAAGTTAATATGTGCCTCCAACTAATATAGTAGTAGTAGAGTACTTAGACACGTACTCCATAACATCACCGTGCATTGCACGTACAACATTTAGTGGTAGCACGTAGTAAGAGACAAATGCCACCCAAGAGTTCCCTTCTCGACCTACTTTTGGGTGTTTGGTAGAGTGTATGGAGGATGCATGAGTCCACACTAGTTTAGCACAAATACACTAGAAGCATGCATGAAGAGAGCATGCATGAAGAGGGGTGTTGAGTTGAGCATGCATGAAGAGGGAACAACTATGCTGAGACGAGAATGCAACCAAACACACCCTGTATGCCACGCATGTTCATACCATTTGTTCCTTTCTACTTCACTTACTGCGCTACATTACTCAGGTTCGCACGTCCACTCCTGGGTACATGTCTGTCTCGTAGTTCTAGTGCCACGTGTTCTTCATATATATCGAACGATCGTTGCATAACACGTGCGCCTTGATGCTAGATGTCTCGCGTGTTGGCAAAAGGATGAACAAAGATCACGTAAAAAGAATAGAGTGGAAGAACATAGATTCCGGACGACCGAGAAGGAGCAAGGAACCTCGTGGTGGAGCGTCTGCACTCATAATATTTAATATTATTCAGCGATATAAAATTAACCAATCATCTCCACAGTGGACTAGAAGAGTACGAAACACGTCAGCCCAGTGTAGTTACATCATACTAGTACATGGCTAACCCACGCTATCACCATATTTCTTGGCTTCCGTGCGACACCTATCTCTAGTAATCCAGCAGCATGTATCGCTTCTCCCTCCTTGTCTCTATCAAAGTGCGGCGGGATGGCATTTCTGCCGTCTATTGAGGTCGGTTAACTATCACATGTTAGCGACATGCCAAGAGCATTCTAAAAAGAAAATCCTTTCACGTTCCGTTTTCAAAAATTAAAAATCCTTTCACGTATGAATTTGCCTGTATGCTTTGAGCAACTTGCATGTCCTATACTGCTCCTGTTTGATACTCTAACTTAGCTAGAGGTTAGACTAACTCATGACTAACCCTGAACTAACTGTAGCCAAAGAGGTGTTTGGGTGACAGGGTTAGATTGACAATAAATGCACTTCATGGAGAGAGAAAAGTGATTTTTTAGTGGTCCCAATGAGAACTATCTCCAGTTAGCACCTCTTGGGTGGGATAGTTTTTTTTGGTGGGTTCGGTGCAACTTGCTCCAATTTAAACCCTCATGCTTGGATACTTTAGGGCTATTTGAGCCCCAACTAGCTCAACCTAACTCTAACCCATGGATCCAAACAGGGCATATGGCCAGTCTCGACGCGGAGCAGTCGCGTGCACCGGGAAGCGGCACTCTGTCGGCCTTCGCGCCACTTCAAAGCCGGCGCCTGTGAGAGGTCGCGTCCGCTCTGGCCGGGCATTAATGCGGCACTGACGCTCCAGGCAACGCTGACCGTTTCACGCGGGAAGTGCGCGCTGGCAAGGAAGTATAGGTTTTGAACCGTTTCAGGTGTAGTAGTAATGGTAGTTTGCAAAACTACTCAATTATTGCACTCAGTTTCCTAAGAAATTGTGGTAAAAAACGTTACTCCACAGCCCGCTTCCCTTCTCCTTCCTGCTCGTGATTTACGTGGCCATGTTAATGTGGTTGTGTCAAAAAAATGTCACTTCCTGCTCGTGATTTGCGTTATATAATTACAAGCAAGATTCTCGTGCATTGCACGGAACATCAATATGCATTTTTTTACAAAACACCTGTTGTGATTGACCCATGCAGGAGTAATCCCATGTGTAAAAACTAATGATATCTCGAGATTTTTTTCAGAAAACTGGTATCTCGAGAATGTCATCGAAAAAATGAAAGATGAGAGATAAGGCGAGGAGGAGTGGAGCGTGGTGGTGACTGGTGGTCGGAATGGGCGGAGGCATGGGGATGGACGGCGCCAGCAGGCGGCAGCGGCCACCATGCATGCTAGATTGTTCCAGAGACTTATTCCTTTTTTAATTGCTGAGCAATGAGGTTGCGGGAGATAATGATGTGGAGAGAGGTGCGGGTATCTTTTGTAAAATTATCATAGTTTGCTTCCTATCCGTCAGATATAGATCATACGGTCTGTATTACAAGATGGCAGGCACACCATCATCGCCAAGTCGTTTTTTATAAGGGTATACAGATGATAAGTTTGCTGACTACTAAAGTAAAGTGGAATCTGTCCATGTTATGCAAGTAAATAAAGGTGATTGTTTATCATACGGGTAAGGTTGGATGAAGGGTGGTAGGAACAAATGCTCCGCCTAGAGCATGTGTGTGTGAGATGGAGTCTTAGTGTGTGTGGTGTGTGTGTGTGTGTGAGAGAGAGAGAGAGAGACAGAGAGAGAGAGAGAGAGACAGAGAGGAGAGAGAGAGAGAGATGGAGTCTTAGTTTGTGTGATTGTGAGAGAGAGAGAGATGGAGTCTAAG